>NC_024512.1:2005034-2086956 GCF_000001215.4 Drosophila melanogaster | reverse complement strand
GACAACAAGTAATAATCAGTAATTATTTAATTGACAATTCATCTCATGACTGATTTTTCTTTTACAAAGACATCTCCAATTTACATATCAAAACTTCAAACTATTTACATTTTCCATGACTTTAATTTCTCATAATAACATTGGCGTGTCTTCTCTCACACCCAATCTCTTGACCCCCGCCATAACACTTCTCGTCCCTGCGAGTTAGCTGTTATAGTGCAGTCATCATCACTTGACCCCCGCCATAACACTTCTCGTCCCTGCGAGTTAGCTGTTATAGTGCAGTCATCATCACTTGACCCCCGCCATAACACTTCTCGTCCCTGCGAGTTAGCTGTTATAGTGCAGTCATCATCACTTGACCCCCGCCATAACACTTCTCGTCCCTGCGAGTTAGCTGTTATAGTGCGGTCACACGCCATTCTATTCATAACGTTCGCCAAATGTTTCCTTTCTTGGGACACAGATGCACGATCACTAGTGCCATCTTTAAACTCTTTTCTCTCTTGGGACACAGATGCACGTTCACTAGTGCCATCCTTCAACTCTTTTCTCTGTTGGGAGTCACCATTACATTCATGCGAATATTTATATGTTCGCTTGATAACTAACGACTTCAAATTGTGTCGATGACCATCTAGTACATTAATCACTCGATGATACTTCTCACTTAACACATGACCTCATACCGAACTACTCTACATCCTTTCGCATGTTTTTCCTTGCTTGTACGCTCATTTGTTTTCAACCTGCCCATTTGCTCTGCTGGCATCTGTAGCTATTGAAAACAACTCAATCCTGTTTGTTGAACAAAGCTCACGGAACTTGTTGCTGACAAAGCTTCTGCCTTGATCCACTATGATGCGACTGGGAGCTCTAAGGAAAGACATACTTGACTCTTCTATAGAATCCGCTGGCCATGTCTAAAACAAATGAAAAAAATATTTACCACACCGCAAACGATCTATTTGATCCAAAATCAGTAGCAATGGAAACTGAGTCGATATGGGCGCCCTTGAACACTTTTATTTTTATTACTTAAACGAATTTCCAATGCGCCTTATTTGGTATCCCAGTTACGAAACTATCGGCATACTTTTCCAATATATTTCTTAATTTACATTTATCATTATCGCTTACTTCTGTATTGATGTCAAAAAGTTTTTCCAAACTATTCTCATGTGCATTATTTTGAACGGCATTGATAACTTTGGATTTGTACATGCTAAATTTATTAGATTTAATCAATAAAACGAAACCAAGCTCTAATATGTCTTGGCCAATCATTATGTCGTACTTTAAATAGTGTGTCCACTACAACATGAAACAAAATTTCTAAATTCAATTGAGACATTTGGACTGTGTATAGTATTTGCAAGTGGCTCTTAACTACATTGTGCACCAATTCCTCTTAAAACAACTAGGTTATTAATTCTCTTGCCAGCCAATTTGTTACTTAATTTATCCTTTATTAAGGAACATTCGGCGTCCGAATCGAAAAAAAAATGGAAAGGGCTCACCCAATTGAAAAACACAGTCCACTTGGCTCACTTAGTTTCGCACACGTCAACTCGCTTTTCGATGTATTTGTTGTGGCCTTTGGGACATACAGACGCCACATGTCCCATTTCGTCGCATTTAAAACATTTTATGTTCGAACGATCTTTTAACCCAGGCGTGTTGCTTTCGCTGTAGTTTCTTCCTTTTGGTGTTGATGTACCTTCCTTTCGAGCACGGCATTCGGCGAATTTGTGGCCAGCTTTCCCACAAAAATGGCACATGGTCTGCAACTGCATTCTTAACTTTTTTTCTGGGCCAGAATCATCTTCGTTGTTACGTTTCTTGAAGGCGTAAGCTTGCAGTTGTTGCTGAAGCTCATTGCGCGTAGCCACATTAGTCGTAAACACCCAACGCAACAAATTATTATCGATTTGTGCCATGTGAGCCAACGCTATCGAAACCGCAATCTCCTCCAAATCCTTGGCCTTCCACTTAGACAGCAACAAGGTGACAATGCGACTTCCATACTGGGCAAAGCTCTCTCCAGGTGTTGGACGTCCGTTCAAAACGTTCATCAAAATAGCAGCCGACGTCTCCATTCCTACGAATCGCTGTATGAACAGTTCTTTAAACTGCGGCCACGTGATGCCAGCGAAGCATATCTGCGACAGCCATTGCGATGCACTGCCTTCTAATGCTTTGCTTAACGCTATTACGAGTGCACTGCCTACAAGCGCATTATCTGCAAAGATTAAATCCACGGTGGTGCACCATGCAGATGGATCTGCTCCAGCGCTGTCAGCGCAGAATTTTGGCAGTGCGACGTGCAAGGACTTTTCATTTGACGCCGATGCTCTCGGTGCGTGCATGGTTCTTATTATCTCCATGAGGTTACGGTTTTGTGCCTCCAACGCAGCCATATACTGATCAGGTCTGGTCTCTTGTGGCGAAGGCGATCCCACTTCTGATGTCGGCGAAACAGGAGTCTCATCCATATTATTTATTCACTTCGCGATTTTGTACGTCAGCGCAGCAAGTTCCGATCGACGTCAGCAGTCAAACTTCACTGAAGGGATCTTCTTACATGTCCCTTCTTCATCATATTCTCTAATGGCTATACACACTGGCGTGTGCCACATTGTCATCTCTCTCTAACACACTATTTATGACCACTCGATCGGACCTCACTCAGCTGCAGAGGCTGTTCGTGCCTCTGCCGCAGCGCTCGACAGAATTTTACCGCAATATTACAATTTCATCAGAATATGAAATCACAGAAGGAATTTCTGGAATGCGAAGAGTCGCGCTCCGACACATACAATATTCCAATAAAATTTACATCTACATCCATATATAAGAATCCCTCCATAGATTTAACCAATTTAGTACACAAATAAAATATATTACCAAAAATAATAAATAATATCTAACCCGAACTGAGAACAAATTTTATCTCTTGGCTCAAAATAAAACACAAATCTCGATATACAGAATAAAATAAACCCTGACTTTTTCTTCCGAGATTACATTACATATATATGTTTCTCCATACATAAATACATATTGCACGTCCCCTATTAAACTCCAAATAATACATACATACATACACACAGTCGCGACTTACATAGGCTTGCCAAGTGCAAGCTCTTTCGTCTCCTCTTTGTTCTTTATTGCCCTGACAAAAAACCGGCGCATAGCGACGAGAGAATACCCTAGAATCGAAAAATAAAATAAAACAAAAAAAAAGTCCGAAGACAAAATTTAAGAAAAAAACTAACCCGATTATTGAATAATTATTTAAGCCAAATAATAATTTTTTTTACAAGCTATTTCTGGCTCCTATTTCTGGTTCCTAAATTAAAATAATTATTTATCAGTTTCACCCAAATTTATCAGCCTCCCAACTTGGCTTTTTGGCGTGTTTGTTGGTTTTTTTTGGTGTTTATGTTTCGCATCCGTTTGTCGCGATTTTTTTTCGTTGTGGTCCTAAGTCCGGTAGCTATTTTTATAAATTATTAGCTATCATCCGAACTCGATTCGATAGCTATTTTTAGCTATTTTTCCATAAATTCAAATTTGTAGCTATTTTCTATATATTAGCTATTTTTTTCGGGATTTCCAGTCGGTAGCGATTTTTTATAAATCCTTGGCTATTATCCAGACTCCAGCTGGTAGCTATTTTTTAGCTATTTTTCCAGAAATTGCAATTCATAGTTTTTTTTTTTTTTATAAATTTGAGCTATTGTTTTTTCTAGACTCCACTATAGCTATATCTTCTTGTGAACTTCACTCTAGCTGTTTTTTTTGTGAATCCTCCTAGCTATTTTTTCACACTGAATTTTAGCTATATTATGCTTCATTTAAGCTTTTTTCCAGTTGATTGAAGATCTATTGGGGCCTTACATAAATTGGGATTTTTTTCCTTTCGTGCTCCAATCTCCAGATCCCAATTGCAACTTTCTTCCAAATTCCGACGGGATCCTTTGTCCATCCAGATTTGGGTGCCCTCTGTGTGTGGTTCTTTTTCAATTCCACATTTTTTGCGGCGTGCAGGCCTTCTTGACTTCCTTCTCCTAGGGAGACAAGAAAAAAACACCCGCACCTGGTAAAGAACAAAAGTTCAACCCGCAATCTCCGCTATCCACTCGCGGTAAGCCAGCACCCAAGTCCGTTAGTGCCAGGGTCAAAACCGCGACTCCCACTCCGAAAGCAAAGGTTTTGCCATCGACCAGTTCGAAGACAACTCCTAGGTTGGTCATTTACCGATCAGTGACGCGAGCGTCTAGTGAGTCTTCTCTATCGAGAAAATCCCAGAGTCCCTCCGCTGTCGGGACTGATTTCCTCCGCGTCACACGCTCTACCACAAAGAAAATGGCATCCTCTGAGCAGCCAACGCCCGCAAACGCAGCGTTGCATAAATTCATCGCCGTCAGGGATCGCGTAAGCCTCCTGATCAAGCCTCTCCGTCCCCACACACGTTACAAGTCCGTCTGCAACAGGTGCAAAACATGCTCTGACCTAATGGCCCAAGAAGGATCCCTCGACACAGTGCCTATTCTCCAGGCCAAATATGACTACTGCTACTCAGTATACGAGTCATGTGCAGCACAAATTGGCGAAACAATCGACAGCGCAACGCCTCAAGTCGCGCAAGCACCCTCTCAGCCGCTAATTTCGTCCGGCTGCCGCTTACCTCCATGCGACACGGAAGTCTTCGATGGTGACTACCTCCGGTGGCCCACTTTCCGGGACCTATTCAGGCTGACTCCGGTCGAGAAGCTATTCCATCTCCTTACAAAAACAAGTGGCGAAGCAAAAGCCATCGTGGCGAAATCTCCTCTCACGAATGATGGTTTTGCTTCGGCGTGGGAGGCGTTGCGAGATCGGTTCCAAAACAAGCGACTTTTAGTCAACTGCCAGCTCAAGCTCCTTTTTAACTTGAGTTCAGTTTCGCAAGAATCTGGTCATGCTCTAAAAGAGCTACAATCCACGATTCAGGGGTGTTTAACAGCACTAGCGCATTCCCAGGTATCCACAGAAAACTGGGATTGTCTTTTGGTTTTCCTTGGCGCGAGCAAACTGCCCAAGCAGACCCTGTCCTTATGGGAACAGTCGCTAACTGACAAATCCGAGATCCCAGCTTGGGAAGAAATGAATGCCTTCCTGAGCGAAAGGTATCGGACATTGGAAGCCATCGAAGATATGAAACCGACTCAGGCAGTTCCAAAAAGGCTTCAATCCTTCGAGACAAATTTCAGCACCAAACAGAAAGGGTGTGACTTATGTTATAAGGAGAACCATCCGGTAAGATTGTGCCCGCGTTTTCTTCAAATGTCTGTTGACTCGCGCTCCGGCTATATAAAAAAGAAGCAGCTATGTCTGAATTGTTTTGCCAGAGGTCACCAGCTACGTGACTGCACAAGCACACACAGCTGCTTTACATGTAAGGGCAGGCACCATACGCTGCTGCATCGCAGCCCCCAAATTCCGAAAATGCGAGTTCCTCAACCTCGCCCCCTACACAGCAACCTCCGAGACCCTCTAGCAGAAATGCATCGGCAAGCACCTCAGCGGTGCAAACTTTTTTCGCGTACGGCACTTCAGCCGTCCTACTGAGCACAGCGATCATTGACATGTGCCATTTGGGGACGAACTACCGAGCCCGAGCCTTAATCGACTCGGGATCCGAGGCGACGTTCATTTCAGAACGCCTGTTCAACCTCATCAAGTTGCCATTCCGCAACACCCAGACCCAAGTCTCCGGGTTAAATCATTCGGTCTCCGCGAAATCCTCGAAGCTGTGTCACTTCGGGATTCGCTCTCCTACTAAGCCAGGTCTACAGTTAGACACTGAAGCGTACGTCCTTCCGGAGCTCTCAGGCAAACTGCCCTCCTATCCGATCCCTCGGAATTCTTTGAAGGACCTGCCCGCACTCCGCTGGGCAGATCCTACCTTTTTTGAGAGCTCTCAAATTGACGTACTGATCGGGGCTGACATTCTACCATCCATAATGATGGATGGCACCCGACAAAATATTTGCGGCTCGCTCCTGGGCCAAGAAACTATTTTCGGGTGGGTGCTAACGGGGCCGATTTCCAAGGGTAAGCCGAAACGGGTCGCATCCTTCACGACCCAGGTGCACCAAATAGGCGACCCTGATTCGCTCGACACGCTTCTCAGCAAGTTCTGGGAGGTGGAGGATCTACCAGTAAAGATGGTAAAAGAGTCGGACTCCTATTGTGAAAGGAACTTCCTCCAAAAAACAACAAAAGACGCAAGCGGGAGGTACATGGTGACGCTCCCGTTCCGGGACCCCGAGAATACCGGATCCGATTTAGGATATTCAAGGTCCATTGCGTTAGCTCAGTTTCTTAGAAACGAAAATCGTTTAAAAAGAGACTTTCCCTTAAATATGATAGCGTGATCCAGGAGTACCTGGATCTGGGTCATATGAAAGAAGTTCCGCCGACTCACAATTCTCCTTCGTATAATCTTCCTCATCACGCGGTAGTTAAGCCCGAAAGCACCACTACAAAGCTTCGCGTTGTATTCAACGCTTCAAGTCCGTCGGCAAATGGGACCAGCTTAAATGATATCCTTCATGCTGGTCCAGTCCTACAATCCGATCTAACGATCCAGGTCCTGAAATGGCGTTATTTTCAATACGTCTTCAGTGCAGACATTACAAAAATGTATCGTCAGATCTCGGTCGATCCAAAACATACCCCGTTTCAAAGAATTCTGTTCCGAAACAAGGAAGGAGATATCCGAGACTTTGAACTTAAAACAGTTACCTATGGGGTCAACTGCGCCCCCTTCCTCGCCATTCGAGTATTGCAACAGCTGGCAGAGGATATCCAAGTGCCATTTTCAAATGCCAGCCGCATCATCTAGCAGCACATGTACGTCGACGACATTCTGGCAGGGGCGAATTCCGTCAACGAAGCCCAAAGTTCGATTCGAGAAATGCAAGCAGCCCTAAGTGCCTCTGGGTTTCCGCTAAGAAAGTGGACCTCGAACAACAAAAGCGTCCTTAAAGACGTCCCGGCCGAACACCTCCTTCATAGCGAGTTCCTCGACATCGATGCCGAAAGCACGGCCAAGACGCTCGGTATTCGGTGGAGGGCAAAGTCCGACGAATTCTATTTCGTTCCCCCCGAAATAGTTGTGGAACCCTCCTATACAAAGCGAGAGTTTTGTCCGAAATCGCTAGGTTGTTCGATCCTGCCGGGTGGCTCGCGCCGTTCATAATCCGTTCAAAAATGTTCATGCAGGAGATTTGGTTGCAAAACTTAGGCTGGGACGATAAGCTTCATAACTGAAATGAGTCAGCGGTGGCAATCGTTCTTAGACGAGTATTCCGACCTCAACCAGATCCGCGTTCCGAGATGGATCTGGTACCAGCCTGAGGTAATCATAGAGCACCACGGTTTCTGTGACGCGTCTCAGAGAGCCTATGGAGCGGCTATATACATCCGCGTCGAGATGGGGCAAAAGATCCTGACTCGCCTGCATACAGCCAAAACACGAGTGGCCCCGGTAAAAACCGTCTCCCTTCCTCGGCTAGAGCTCTGTGGTGCCGTGCTGTTAACCGAAATGGTGACAGCAATCCTTCCGCACATGCCCTCCGCCAGTTCAGATATCCGCTGCTGGACAGATTCCACAATCGTCTTAGCCTGGCTACGAAAGCCTGCGTGCAACTGGACCACATTTGTGGCCAACAGAGTTGCCAAGATCACGCAGGCGACGCCAGTCGACTGTTGGGCACACGTTCGCTCAGAACAAAACTCCGCCGATCTAGCCAGTCGAGGCGTATCCCTACATGAATTGGCAGAAAACCATCTCTGGTGGCACGGACCAGAGTGGCTGCAAGGGCCACGAGAGCTATGGCCAGCACAAAGCGAGACTCTTCCAGGGACAGAGCTAGAGCAGCGCGCGGTCAAAGTGCATTTTGTCAAGGCCCCGTCCATCGACTTTCTCGAACGTTTCTCCAAATTGGAGAAGGCCCTGCGAGTTCTAGTCTATGTTCAACGCTTCCTTAAACGCTGCCGCAAAGGTCCGTTCTTGCCCAATTCTCGCCCTACAAATGAAGAGACCCGAGAGGCAGAACGAACTCTGACCTCCATTGCGCAGCGCAGAGCATATGGCCAAGAGCTTCAGCATCTGACCGAGAAAGGCCTTCTTCCAGTGTCAAGTCCTTTGGTGAATTTGTTCCCGTTCATTGACCAACACGGCCTTTTAAGGGCGTGCGGCCGTCTCACTGCCTCCAAAACCCTGCAATATGATGAACGCCATCCGATTATTCTCCCCTATGACTGTAGACTGTCGCGCCTCATCGTCCAATTTACTCACCAGATTACTCTTCATGGCGGTAGTCAATTGATCGTACGCCTGATCCGATCGAAGTATTGGATTCCTAAAATCAAGAATCTGGTGAAGGCTGTGGTCACTCCGTGTAAGATTTGCACGATTTACAAGAAGAGACTCCAAACACAGCTGATGGGCGATTTCCCGTCAGATAGAGTCTCCTTCTCGAGGGCGTTCACCTACACGGGTATCGACTATGCCGGCCCTTTCGAAATAAAAAATTATACAGGGAGAGCGTGTCTCATAACGAAGGGATATGTTTGTGTGTTTGTGTGCTTTTCCACGAAGGCTATCCATTTGGAACCCACTTCCGATCTAACAACCGAGAAATTTCTAGCGGCCTTTGCTCGTTTCGTAGCGAGGCGCGGTTGTCCTCAGCGGGTCCATTCGGATAATGGTAAGACCTTTGTGGGGGCGGCAACTTTGATTTCCAGGGACTTTCTCCAAGCCATCAAAGAGTCCGTGACTGATGCATATAGCCATCAGGGACTCGTATGGCGGTTCATCTCACCAGGGGCTCCCCATATGGGGGGTTTGTGGGAAGCAGGGGTGAAAAGCTTCAAAACCCTGTTCCTTAAATCAACGTCAGTCCGCAAATATACATTTGAGGAGCTGGCGACGCTTCTCGCTAAGATTGAGGCTTGCCTCAACTCTAGACCCCTCTCCCCTATGTCCGAAGATCCCTCAGATTTGCTAGCCCTCACACCAGGCCATTTCCTTATTGGAGGGCCGTTGCTTTCCACGGCGGAACCCGAGATAAAGGGCGAAGCCAAGTCGATAATAAATCGATGGCAACACCTCAAGGCACAACATCAGCAGTTTAGTGCACGGTGGAAAGAGGAGTATCTTAAAGAACTCCATAAACGAAACAAATGGCAATTTTCGACCAGGAGCCTCCAAGCCGACGATATGGTAGTTGTCAAGGAGGACAATCTACCACCGAACGAATGGCGGCTCGGCAGAATCGTTTCTGCCTTCTCGCCGTCTGCCGTCTCGCGGCACAATAAAACGCCCTGTCCACAAAGTTATTCTGCTACCGATAGGGATTAGGGCACTTCCCCCATTCCGGGGCCCAAATAGTAGTCGGCTCATACTAAGCTTTTCATTTCTTTTATTGGCAGACTTACTCACTTCCTCGTGCCACCCAGTCGTTGGAGAGCAGACGTACTCGAGGTATTATATCCTACCGCTGCCGAGTCTGCTCTGGAATCCATCCTCTTCGGAAGTGCTTATTAATAAGTACTGCTCGAACTGCCTCGCCCATCAGCACTCAGGAGGAGACTGCCGCAGCCAAGAGGGATGCAAGAAGTGTGGAGGAGACCACCACACTCTACTCCACATGCACGAGGTCCTCCCCGTTCCGACCCCGGCAGCGCCACCAGCTCCGACGCGCCAGAAGGGCGTAAACAGTTGAGCGGCAGTGTAAGCGGCCAATGCTTGTACTCAAAGCTTCTCCACGGCTCGCAAGCACCGCTGCTCGCGCTCTCCTTCTCTCCTCTCGCTCTCCTCCCTTCCCGCAAGGAATTCACCACTCCGCGGTCCCGCGGTATTTCCAATGTTAGTTTTAAGTCAGTCTTAATTTACAAGTGCGAGAATAAAGTGCAACCAATTGAAGGCGATCCCGGGCGTTTAATTTCTGGAGGAATTAGCCGCAACAACAAGCAATTCCGTCCACTCCACTTCATAAAATATAAGCGCAAAGACAGTCGCAAAAGCTATATCTGAATCTTTTATTCTAAAGTACGGTCCAATGAAGACGTTCATAACCGACATGGGAACAGAGTATAAGAATTCAATAATTACTGACCTATATAACTGCTTGAATTTCAAAAATATAACATCAACAGCTCATCACCACCAGACAGTTGGAGTGGTAGAAAGAAGTCATAGAACTTTAAACGGCGGACAAAACCGATTGGGACGTATGGCTTCAATATTTCGTATACTGCTTCAACACGACCCCATTTATAGTACATAATTACTGTCCATATGAATTAGTTTTCGGTAGAACAAGTAATTTACCAAAACATTTTAATAAGCAACATAGCATATAACCAATCATATAGATGATTACGCTAAGGAGAGTAAATATAGGTTAGAAGTAGCATATGCTCGAGCAAGAAAACTGCTTGAAGCACATAAAGAGAAAAATAAGGAAAATTACGACTTAAAAGTAGTAGTAGTATACACTACGTATATTTTATTTCTTGTTACATTAATTTGAATTCAATAATTAAAATAACTTCACTAGGTTACGTTATTTTTCAAAAGGAGGGGAGATGTAGTATGTGCCTATGTATTGTTAAAGAACATTTAAGTATATTAGCATACCAACATATAGCAGCACTTTGTTGCTATGTTTATGTTTATGTTTATGTTTATGCAAGCAATAAGGCCCAAAGCGGATGTAACATGATCGCACGCTTTAAGGCTACAAAGTATAAGTGCGTGGTCAGCATTCCCATGCCGACCAAATGCACAACACATAAGTACATAGCTTGCTAGCCTAGATATATAAGATATATATAAGAAAGCCGCTCCGCCGCTGGCGTATCCGGCAGCGCAGCTACGCGGCTTAGCCTAAGACGAAATATATTCTTAACTCACAACTCAGACACTGTAAAGACAGAACCATTTCTGCCAAACAAAATATCAAAGACAATTCAAATAAAAACCTAAGACAGCCTGACGGCTGCAACAAAAACAAACAGACTTGTGTTATCGATGAACGACACTTTACACCGCAGTCAATAGCATTATGCTTTCCAAAGCATCTAAAGCACATGCTGTTCTTTTGAACGAATTCTTTTCTTTTTTCGATTGATTGTGCTCTGAAAAGCGAAGCTGGAGATAGCAACGAAGACGGCGATGAGAAGAGCACTGTGCGCAACGACAAAAGTAACGGCGAACATGACGACAGAAGCGGGGTACGCCGTTACAAGAATAGCGACGAAAACGAAGTTTGCGACAGCGAATACGGCGACCAAGATGGCGGCGGTGAGAAAAGCAAACAAAGAATGTGGCGAGAATAAACGAAATACAGTGGGACAAGCTGTGGAAAATATGGATTTAATATTGCGTATGGCAACCGATGCAGTATATGAATTTTCGGGAGATACATGTGTGCGCAAGTGGATCTTACAGGTGAAAAATATAGCCAGCGTTTATGGATAAAAGGAAAAGCATGCATGTCGTTGCATGCAGATCCAGAACGTGTATCGCTACCAACGGAGCAGTTGGCGGCTGAGCTGATATCCATGTTTGGTGAGAGGAAGTCGAAGTTAGAAACAAGGCGAAAATTTGAGGAACGAAAATGGACAGCGGGCGAAAGCTTTGTTGCGTATGCAGACGATAAGGTGATGCTTGCACATGGAATAAAAATGGATGAGGAAGAATTGGTGGAGCTCCTCATTGAAGGTATTCCGAATCAAATGCTGCGTAACCAAGTCCGTATCCAGCACATAAAGTGGGCATTTGCGGAAGTGAAACTAACGAAAACGGATGAAGCAGACAAGAAGGTGGCATCGGTGAACAATAATAGCAGCAAAATCTTGCGTTGTTTCAATTGTAATTCGAAGGGACACTGGGCCAAAAAGGGTCATGCTATGCCTGTGGTGAGATGGGGCACTTTCCAGCAAAGTGCCTGAAAAACAAGAATGGGGACAACAAACAATTACGTAAGATATTTTGAAATTAATTTTATGAACAATGCTAAATCAAAAGTTATTACAGCATGCCTCATAGACACGGGAAGCCCCATTTCGTTCTTAAAAATTAGTAAAGTACCCAAAGATGTTATTGGAGTACCAGTTTTAAGTTCATTTTACGGATTAAACAAAAGTCCCTTGAAAACATATGGAAAAATATTGTGTTACATTATGAAAAATTTGAATAAAATATACTTTAACTTAGTAATGGTGGCAAACGAGTCTATGAGTCATGATGTAGTATTGGGAAGAGATTTTATGGAAGCATGCACTTGAATCTTGAATCTGGACACCTTGAAAATGATTACAGTGGATAAAATTGAAAGTTGATGTAACAAGAAAAGCGATAAAATGTTAGAAGAAGCAAATATGTACAACAATAGTAAAACAGTTAGCGATAGTGTTAGTCAAGGTAGTAGTAAAAGTCAAATGATTAGTGACACGGTTAAAAATAAATTAGAGAAAGCTGTCAATGCTAAAATAAGCAGAGCGGAGACGGAAATGCTTGAAATTAATGTAATAGATGACTCAATTGATTACAAAATAGGTGATCAGGTGGATCATAATATGAAATGTCAATTTATTGAGTTGGTAGAAAACTGTTATGTTTATAAAGAAAGACCGAATGAACCGGAGATCCGGTATGAAATACAATTAAGATTAAATGACCCGAAATCGTTTAGTTGTTCTCCTAGAAGATTAGCATATACTGAAAAAGAAAAGGTGCAGATTATCTTATATGAGTATCTAAAAAACGGAATTAATGATTTGTTGGATAGATTAGTAAATAAAACGATATTCTCGAAGTTAGATCTTAAACATGGCTACTTTCATGTTTTTGTTAATAAGAAATCAATGAAGTATACATCTTTTATGCCGCCTTTAGGACAGCTTGAATTTATAAGGATACAAAATGCACCGGCGGTCTTTCAGAGATTTATTAATAGAATTTTCGAGGATATGATAAGGCAGGATAAAGTTATTATATATATGGATGACATTATGATAGCTAGCAAAGGAACTAAGGAACATGGAACTACTTAGGGAAGTTTTTGACAGGTTGACGTGGAACAAATTAGAGCTGAGAATGGATAAATGGGAGTTTCTGTAATCGAGTGTACAATATTTAGGATTTTTAATAACAAGTAAGGGAATACAGGCCAATGACAAGGGAATAGGAGCAATTAGAGATTTTCCAGTACCAAATAAGGTGCATGGTGTCAGAAGCTTTTTAGGATTGTGTTCATATTTTAGAAGATTCATCAAGGGCTTTTCAACGATTGCAAAACCTTTACATGACTTATTGAAAAAAGACAAAGAATTTTCGTTTGAAGAAAAAGTGATAGAATGCTATGAGACACTTAAGAAAAAGTTAGTGGAAGCTCGAGTGTTAGGGTTATATTGTTATAAGGATGAAATAGAGTTACATACGTATGCAAGTGCACAAGGTTTTGGTGCAGTGTTATTGCAAAAGAAAGAGGATATGAAATGGCACCCTATATTTTATTACTCGAAAGCCACAACAAAGGATGAGGCCAAATATTATAGTTTTGAACTTGAAGCATTGGCCATCCTGTATGCATTAAGAAGATTTAGAATCTATGTACAGGGAAAGTGATTTTAAATTGTTACAGATTGCAACGCATTAACTCTAGCGTTAAATAGAGTAGAATTAAACCCTAGGATTGCGAGGTGGGCATTAGAACTATTAGAGTACGATTTTGAGGTAGTTTATAAAGCAGGAAAGCATATTAGTGATAGAAACTAATAGTTTTGAAGATAATTTAATTATTTGTCAAGTAAAAGATGAAAAGTTGAAAAATATTAGGAAAAAGTTAGAGAAAACGGAAGATAAAATTTTTTAAATGAGAAATGGTGTACTTTATAGGAAGTCAAATGTTGGAACATTGTTGTTTTGTGTACCAGAAGAAATGGAAGAAAAAATGTTATATAAATATCACAATGAATTAGGTCACTTAGGGAGAGATAAGGTTATAGATGCTATTGTTAAGACTTATTGGTTTTCGAATATGAAAGAAAAAGTTTTTAGGCATATCGGAAATTGTTTGAGATGTGTGGCATTTTCACCGAAGTCGGGAAAAGAAGAAGAAATGCTGCATAGCATCCCAAAGGGAAACGTAGTTCATAAAGCAGGAAAGCATATTTGAGATGTGTATTAATCGATCATTACGGACCGGTAGATAACGGTAGAATAAAGAAACATCTGTTTGTAATAATAGATGGATTCACTAAATACGTTAGGTTATACGCAACAAAAACAACGAACACAAAAGAAGTGATTCTAGCTTTAAAGGATTATTTTAGATCATATAGCAGGCCGAAATTTATAGTATCAGATAGGGGGACCTGTTTTACATCCGAAGATTTTGCAAAATTTATGGAAGAGTATAATATTAAACACATAAAGATAGCGACAGGTTCACCCCAGGCCAATGGACAGGTAGAAAGAGTCAATAGAATAGTAGGGCCTATGATAGCTAAATTAACAGACATGGAAAAGGTATTTCATTGGTATTTTCTCTGAATAATACCAAACAAAGAAACGTAGCGCAATCTCCCAGTAAGATGTTGTTTGGAATTGAATAAAAGGGAAAAGTTGTTGATGAATTAAGACAAAAATTAGAAGAGTTAGATAATGTTAGTGAAATTAAAGACTTGAAAGAAATTATTATTATGCTAAAAATGTACCTAAACATAAACATTGTGTTTTATTTAAATAAGAGGACTTATAGTACCCCTACATTTCCTTGATGGCTTGCAGTATTTTGTTCTGCAGCTCTCCTTCTTCTTGCATCAATTTCACATATCTTTCCGGCAACATCTTGGGAAAACAATCACTGATTTTTTTGTTCTTTCTGCTTGTATTCTTTGGCGTGATCCGTTGGAGGATTTTTTGATTGGTCGCCCAGTTGACCTAGCTGTGCCTCGACTCACAGCTGATTGACCAGCCAAGGAAAAGCACGAACACAATGTTACATCCTTAATGTCCTAGTACTTTAAGGCGTGGTCTTTTATTCTGTGTTTCTTACCACTGGTGGGGGAAACAACAGAATCACTCCAATAACCTTGCTCATTTAAATAGAACATACTTATAGTTTGCCTACTTATCATGTCTAAACACATATTTTCACACATGTTTTCGTTAATAATCAATGAATTACACATCTTTTATTACGCCTTTTGGACAGCTTGAATTTATAATGATGCCAATGCACAGTGGTTCCCATTGTATGGGGAAAGCGGACAAGTAGACATTTGGAACTTAGCAAAAATTTCATATTTTTTTTAGCAAAATTATATGAAAAAATCAACGGAATCGGACGATCAGTTTAAAATTAAGTTAGTATGGAAAACTTTTTTTGTTTTAAATTATTTTGCAACGAAAACTTGCAATTCTACCTATGAAATTAGTATATATATACAGGGCGAGCTAAGCGAAAATTGTATGCTATATCACATAGCTGCTATGGAAACAATCAGTCGAAAATCGTGATTTTGTTTAACAAATCATTTTGTTGCAAACAACATTGGATAAAAATGTTTCATTCATTTAATAACAAAAACCACAAAAAAATTTGGCTAGGTTATATACATTCATATACTTATAATTGAATTATTCAAAATTAAAAAAAAAAAATATATAAAACTTTTATATGGGCAAGTTATCCAACCCATAAACATAGCACCCTTCCACAGTTTATAAACAAATTTCAATTCTCAATCTCGTTTTTTCTAACCCATAAACATAGCACCCTTCCACAGTTTATAAACAAATTTCAATTCTCAATCTCGTCGGCATTTCCTTTGTCTTTGTTTTTGTCATTGCCTTTACCAGCGCTTAGCTACCCGCTAAAGTTAATAACCCAAACTTAACGTAAACACAGCTTCCGCTTGGAGACCAAACCACGGCCAACTTATTACGCTTCAATCAAAAACTGCATCGATCAGCATAATTGAATTTTACAATGCAGTGGAATAATTTCAGCATAAAGGTTGATTGGATTAGGATTCAGAATTTGAAGATCAGTCTGATTCGAGAGGATTAAAAGAACGGTTTATAAGTGTATAAATAGATAACAATAAGTTTCTTGTAATAAAGTGATAAGTTGAAAAGTTTAACACCAATAAAAATATTAAAAAATAAAAAATTATTTTTTTAAATAATTTATACCTCAAAAAGTTAATTGGCGCCCAACGTGGGGCGGCGTACTTAAAAGTTCTAAATAAATATTAACGAAAATAAGTTAATTACAAAACGGAACTCGCGCCGCCAACAACTCATATTTTTAGTGGAAAAATTAAAACATCCACAACAATCCAACGACACCTAACTACTGTGACAGTGACCGTGAATAAACTTAATTGGAAATCAATAAATGCAATAATCCAATTAAGAATTTAATATAAAAGGTGGACTGAATACTTAACACTAATAACGAGAACAGAATAATAAAAAATCAGAACTAAACTACAAACACAATTAAAACAGAAAAACCAAACGTAAAAATCAACACCAAGAAGGAAGGAAGAGCTAAAGGCAACCCCCCGCCACAGCTAGATACAAAACTGAAGGAAGACCCCAATAAATAATAATTAGGCCAAACCTATTGAAGGAAGACCCAAACAGAAGATAATCAGGACAACTACATTGAAGGAAGAACTCCCACGGAAAGTATCGTGAGCAGATAAAAAATAACACTAAGCCTTTAAATAGAATCTAAAAATTAAGATCAAGATACCGAGAGTACTACAAGCTTTAAAATTAAACATTAAAATATTTATTTTAAAATAATCTGGAAGGTTTAATAAATAGTTTTGAAAATTTAAAATTAATAATGGCAACCGGAGGTTCAGTACCAACCCTTTCCGCGGGCGGGATATCCAGCGCCAGTAACCTGACAATGGAATTAATAAATAGATTAATAAATGTACAGTTGAGTGAAGTGACCAGAAAAATTGAAGGGATAGAAGGGCAGTTAACAGCTAACAGAAATGAAGTGGAAGACTATAAGATCCAAACAATTGACCGAACCATAAAATGCGAAACTACATTAGAGGTAATTAAATCCTTACCTAAGTTCACAGGTGAAATAACACAATATGTAGACTGGAGAGAAGCGGCAGAAACCGCAATGAGTCTATTTAAAATTGAAAGTGAACAATATTTTATCGCCTTAACAATACTACGTAATAAAATCATGGGAGCAGCACACGATGCTCTTACCAACCATGGTACCGTTTTAAACTTTCAAGCAATTCTTTCAAGATTGAATTTTATTTATAGCGATAAAAGACCAATCCATATACTCGAACCAGAATTAAGCATCCTTAGACAAGGACGTATGACCATTACAAAATTTTACAACGAAGTAAACAAGAAAATGACTTTACTCATAAATAAAACTATAATGACTTATGGAAAGGACAACGTTATAACCAAGGAAACAAATAAAACAATTAGAAACAATGCTCTTAAAATTTTTATTTCTGGATTAAACGGTTCAATCTCAGAAACACTCTTCTCTCTTAACCCACCAGAATTGCCAAATGCTTTGGCAAAGTGTCAGGAACTAGAGTCTAACAACTTTAGAGCTCAATTTGCAAATAGGTACAATGGATTTAGGAATGAAAATAAAAATCAAGGAAACAACCTAGGATTTGCCCCTAGACAGAATAATATTACGCCAAATAGAATAAATAATAATTGGCCACAAAACGAGAACTTGGGAACGAATAACAATTGGAACTTTAACAATAATTCCAAAGTTCAACCACCACCAAAACCTATGGAAGTAGACAACTCCATAAGAGTTCAAAATCGTCCGTATAAAAATTATAACCGTCCTAGGAATAATAACAGCTAGTGGAATTATAATAACAACCGACACAATTTTAATAATAATTTCCAAGGAAATAATTATAACCAATACCCAGCGCAAAAACCCATCACAAACGCACGACAGGTAAATCAGTCCGAAACACACCCCCCGATTAAACGGGCTTTACGAGAATAAAAAAGAATTATCAATACACAAAAGAGTATCTACTGTTCATAGATATTCAATCATAAAATATTATCATTTGATAAACATATTGGGGGAACAACATTTATTTTATGAAATTGAGGGTCTAGAATCTGATCTATTAGTTGAATTCAATCTGTTAAGAAAGATTGGAGCTAAATTAGATATCGAGAAAGGAATCACGGAGTATAAGGGAAATAAAGAGAAACTCGAATATCTTGACGAGGAAAAAAATGATTTATGTTTAATTGAAGGAAAAAATATTCTTCCATTGAAGGAATATATTATCAAAAAATAATTTCATGAGCAAAAGGTATTTTAAACCGAAACGGTTATTGCTGAAGCCAGTTTATATAGTTCGGGATCTGAAAATCCTGAACACGCCGACGTTGAATTATCCGTCATTAATAAAACTAATAGTTTGGGATCTGAAAATCCTGAGCACGCCAGCGTAGATTTATCCGCTAATAAACAATATATCAGTTTGGGATCGAAAAATCCTGAACATGCCGACGATGTTAATTGCGTCATTTTTAAATCAAATAGTTTAGGATCCACAAATCCTGAGCACGCCGTCGTTGAGTGGTCCGACAAAGAAAAAATTCATAACCTAAATATAACTTCAAATCAAATAAAAGATCATGAAAATAAAGTTATGAATAAAATTGAAAAGGAGCATTCTAAAATAAATATGCAAATTCCTTTTCGTACCGATATTCGAGGAGAAATAAATACTGACAATGACAGGGCAATTCATAGCAAACAATATCCTTATGCTATGTCGGTCTCAGATTTCGTTAATAATAAAATCGATAGAATGCTAAAAGAACAAATTATAAGACCAAGTAGAAGCCCTTACAATTCACCAGTCTTAGTAGTGTCCAAAAAAGGTCAAAACGAAGATGGGTCCCCAAAACATCGACTAGTTATTGACTATAAAAAATTAAACGAAAGCACAATACCTGACAGATACCCGATGTAAGATCCGTCTGTAATATTATCTAACTTAGGGAAGTCAAAAAATTTCTCAACAATCGATCTGGAATCAGGATTCCACCAAATTTTAATGAAAAATTCAGATATTGAAAAAACCGCTTTCTCTATAAATAACGGAAAATTCGAATTCTTATGAATGCCATTTGGGTTAACAAACGCCCCTAGAATATTTCAAAGAGCAATGGATGACATATTAAGAGAACAAGTCGGAAAAACTTGTCATGTTTATATGGATGATATAATAATCTTTTCTAATACAATTGAACAACATTACACTTATTTAGTTCAAATAATTAATATTTTACAAAAAGCACATATGAAAATTTCTCTAGAAAAATCTAAATTCTTTAAATTAGAAACAGCATTTCTTGGTTATATTGTTTCTCACAATGTAATTAAAACAGACCCTGAGAAAATTTCCACAATTATGAAGTATCCGATCCCACAAAATATTAGAGAGCTTTGAAGTTTTCTAGGCCTCACCGGCTACTACCGTAAATTTGTCCGAAATTATGCAAAAATTGCCAAACCTCTAACCAAATACTTAGGAGGAAATAATGGAAAAATTTCTAGGAGAATGTCTAGAAAAATTAACATACAGTTAGATGACCCAGCTGTTAAAGCTTTTAACGAACTTAAAGATAATTTAATAGCACAAGTGGAATTAGTTCAACCTGATTATAACAAAAAATTCACTTTAACGACAGACGCATCAGATATAGCTATCGGAGCAGTTTTATCACAGGATAATAAACCAATTACTTTCATATCCAAAACATAAAATAAACCCGAACAACTTTATGCCACAAATAAAAAGGAATTGTTGGCAATAGTTTGGGCTCTTAAAATTCTCAGGAATTACTTATATGGTGTTGTTGGTATAGAAATACAAACAGACCACCAATCTTTATCATTCACAATTTCAGATAAAAACCCGAACGTGGAAATGAAAAGATGGTACTCTTTCATAGAAAGTTTCACCCCGAAAATAATATATAAACCCGGAACAACTAATGTCGTAGCCGACGCATTATCTCGAATAAAAATAAATAATATCACTAACAGCGATATAGAACAATCAAGCTCAGATCAAAATGTACAGCATTCTGCCGAAAGTAGTTTAGAAAATGTAATACAAGAGACCCGAAAACCGTTAAATCAGTTTCAACAACATCTGTTATTAATAAAGGGGAGGTATACAATACATGAGTCATTGAACGTTTTTGATAAGACACGACATATAATTGAATATGACACGCCAGAAAACTTAATAGAAATACTAAGGGAGTATCTAAAACCAAACATAACGGTCGGAATTCATTGCACTTTAGAAGATCTTTATCATATTCAATTACCATTAACAAATAATTTTACCAACAAATTTCTTTATACTAAAATATTTCTACAAGACGTGGAAAATAATGAAGATAAAGCTATTATAATAGAAGAGACACATAGTCGAGCTCATAGAGGTTTAGATGAAAATTACAAACAAATCAATAGATTATATTATTGGCCAAATTTATTTATCAAAATAAAAGAATACATAAAAAATTGTACAATTTGCAACGAAAATAAATACAACAGGCATCATATTAAAATTCCGATTGGGGAAGCCCCTATTCCAACTAAAGAAGGAGAAAATTTACACATCGACATTTATTACGCGCAAAGTCTTATTTTCTTAACTTGTATTGACGCGTATTCAAAATTCCTGGTTGTAAAAGAAATACAAAACAAACTAAACATTGAGAATAAAGTAATGGAACTACTCCAACAATTTCCCCACGCCAAAGTAATTATGACTGATTGTTGGGTTGTAGGGGATGCTGTCCTGGAATTCAAATATGCTGAAAAGAAACACTCGAAGAAAAGCGAACACTATACTTTTCGTAATTGCGCGGGCGCGACCGGGCGTATGTTTATTCGGTGTGGTTAGTTTTTACACTGATGCTTATTCTAATTAGTTAGGCTATCCCAAGCGCAGCGGAGACTCCTTGGAGACTCTGAGGTGAAGAGCGGGAGAGCGTAAGAGGGAGCGGAGAGCGGGTGACAGTCCAAACCCCCGTAACTTAAACACTGATAATGAACCAAGCTTTACCTCTGTCCAATTTAAATCCTTTGCACAAAGATGTGGTTTAACTCTACATTTCGCAGACCCCAGACACAGTACCTCGAACGGACAAGTAGAAAGGGCACATTCAACATTAACAGAATTAGCTCGTTGTATAAAGGAAGAATTTAATCTTACTGACTATTCTGAAATAATTATTAGAGCCGCAAAAGAATTCAATCAGAGCATCCATTCAACAACAAACCAAAAACCTTTTGATATTCTTTATAATAAAATTAATCACGAAAATATTTCAAGAATTCTAAAGAACACACAAGAAAAAATGTTAGTAACACATAATGAAGGTCGCAAAGAAAAAGAATACCATGTAGGTCAAGTTGTTTATGAAAAGAAACACGGAGAAAGAAATAAGCTAAAATCTAGATACAAAAAACAGGTTAAGGAAAACTTACCTAACAAAGTTATAATCAATAATAGAAACAGAACTATTCACAAAGACAACATTAAGTTTTAACAAATATCATATTTTTTATTTTATTAAATTACAGAAAATGCATTTCTTATTACTTCTAATACCATTTGTAATGATAACCACTTCAGAAATAATTGATTACTCCAATCACGAATTTTTCCTGTTCAAAGACAAAAAGGATGTCCTTACCTATGAATCATATGCCGACTTATTCCACGTAACTAACTTAAGTTTTTATAAAGAAATAATCAATCTAGAATCAGGATATGTTAGAAAAGATACAAATATTCGGAAAAAATGGGAAATTACTTACGAAATACAGATACTGAAATTAATTCTGTCACAATTGATACCAACTAGATCAAAAAGGGGAATAAATGAGTTAGGCACTGTTTGGAAATGGTTAGCTGGAACTCCGGATCACGATGATCTCATTAAAATACAGAATAAAATAAATGATTTAATTGAAAACAATAACCAACAATTAATTATTAATTCCAAATTGTTTAAGGAGATAAAATCACTTTCCGATCACTTTAAAAACATTTTTATTGATCAAGAATTGCCGTTACGAAAACATCGTTTACGTTTATTAACATTTGACTTACAAAACCTTATTGATACTATCACGCTAGCCAAAATTGATTTATTCAACAGACAAATTTTAAATAATGAAGACATTAAAGAAATATTAGATCACGAACAACCTGTAATTATTGCAGACCTAATGGACATCTCCATATTCAAAATTGTATTGCATAAAGAACTCTTAATTATTTATATAAAATACCCCGTTATAACAAACAGATGCGAAATTTACTATGCCAGATCCATTTCACATAATGATGGAAAATTACTAATAAGTAATCAGGTCGCAAAATGCGAAAATACCTTTTATGAAATATCTAATTTTAAGAACGAACTTTTTAACAACTATTGTATTATAAGTAAAGATAAGACTTGTATTACCCGTTTACTAAATGGAGAAAAATCAATTTGCACTAAAATTCTAGAAAAAAATAAAAATATAGATATCATTCAAGAAGGTGCCATTCTAATAAATGGAAATAATATTGTGAACGATTCTCATTTAAACGGGTCATATTTAATAACATTTAACAGCACAACTACAATAAATAATATTTCATACACCAACTCAGAAAACAAAATACTTGAGTACATTACTGCCAACCATTTTAAAAACCTGGAAATATCAGAATATATAAAATCCAACAATTCAGAACTTTCTCTTGACAACATTTCAATTTCATTTATATTACTAATTTTAATCATTTTGTACTTCATTACTATGTTAATATTAAAATTCAGAAATTATATATTTGTAAACAAACAAAAACGGCCAGAACTAGAAAAACCAAATAATGAAGTAGAATTTTTAACAGAATTGAATGAGCGTTTAAACGAAATTAATAATGAAGCGGGACGCGTCATTTTAGAAGGGGGAGAGTTATCCAACCCATAAACATAGCACCCTTCCACAGTTTATAAACAAATTTCAATTCTCAATCTCGAGTTATCCAACCCATAAACACAGCACCCTTCCACAGTTTATAAACAAATTTCAATTCTCAATCTCGTCGGCATTTCCTTTGTATTGTTTTTGTCATTGCCTTTGCCAGCGCTTAGCTACCCGCTAAAGTAAATAACCCAAACTTAACGTAAACACAGCTTCCGCTTGGAGACCAAACCACGGCCAACTTATTACGCTTCAATCAAAAACTGCATCGATCAGCATAATTGAATTTCACAATGCAGTGGAATAATTTCAGCATAAAGCTTTTATCAAAAGTTCAGAAAGTGTCAAAGAAAAGCTTCTGGCCGAGGTTGATTGGATTAGGATTCAGAATTTGAAGATCAGTCTGATTCGGGAGGATTAAAAGAACGGTTTAGAAGTGTATAAATAGATAACAATAAGTTTGTTGTAATAAAGTGAAAAGTTTAACACCAATAAAAATATTAAAAAATAAAAAATTATTTTTTTAAATAATTTATACCGCAAAAAGTTATTTTGCATATGTACAAGGTGACAAAATAAATAATTTAAAAAGATTGCTCAAGTAAATCAATGGCTGATATTAAGTTTTCTTTGACCATTGGATTGGCCTACAGTACAGGGTCGACGATGGTCTGGGATTCTTTCAAATAGACATGGAATTGTTTGAATTAATAAGTCGAAGGGGTACGTATGATGTTACAAACAAGCTGTTATCTGCCAAGTCTTTATCTGCAACCTCTTGTTTATATTCTGCATGACCAGTGCTACCGTTAAATCACCACTTTCCTCTTAACTTGAGATTATTTACTGACGTATCTTCTATGTTATTCACAACACCCTTTTGCAGCTCCAATAAACGCGTTGCAGTATATATATATATATATATATAGTAACATATCCATTCTACACCCACAACTCCCCAACCACAGACACTATTGTAAACAATCACACACACACATTAATGTCTGAGTACGAAATGTAATCAAAGATCGAGAGCCCTTCGATTAAGCTTAGCTGTCATTTACGCACAAGCAAAGTGCAAAAGTTCGAATTCCAAAGTCTAGACTCTGTGGCGAGACAACGTCCCCGTCCCCTAAATATCCGATCACTTGGCGAGACAACGTCCACGTCCCCCAAATATCCAATCACTTGGCGAGCCAACTGAAATAAGAGCAACTTGCGTCCACACAATCGTCTCAGGATTCTCCAATTACTCCCATTTTTCGGGAGCTCCTTTCTTAACGGGAGAATAGACACCTCTCTTTTCGGGAGAATACACGGTGATCACTTTATTCTCTTAAACTTCGCTCTTAAGTTATCCCAACCTGCCTATAAAAACCCAGACATGTCCCCATATAGTAGTTCAGTTCTGAGTACGTTATCAATCGCGATAATCTCGCTAAGCCCACTTCAACTTCGATGTCAATTATAATTAGTGATAATCTAAAGGCTCTAGATCTTCCATTATTGGAAATAATAAAGACGTTTAATAATACATAAAAAACCTACTTGTGTTCTTTTTTTATTAAACTCTCGGTCTGAATTCGTAAATGGCGCAGTCGGTAGGATAAATAGAAAAAAAAAATTGTGCGAGTTGTTTACAAAAATCAATCTAGTGACAAAAGATCCTTGTACGACCAAGCGTATCTTTTAAGATTGAACCACGCGAATAGGCGCTAAAGTGAACATAAAATCGTAATACAATTAACTCTTTTTATCCGCTAAAGAACTACGTATAATCGGTGTTTGACACGCAATAGTCAAACCTACTGCATACGGTCAATAAAAGTGTAAAATCAAAAACAAAAATAAAATCACCAGCCATGACAACCGAACAAGTGAAAGTGTTATCGGAATCCCATCTGAATCAAGCCTTAAGCCAAATTAGGCAAATAACACCATTCAGTGGTAGTACCCAAGAACTCATCAACCGACACCAGACAAAAGCACGTATTCTTCAGCGCAATTGAGATGCAATTCGCAGGAGATGCTCAACGAGTATCCCAACAACTTGGCCAACCCTGATGAATGCGCTCATCAGTGAATATAAAACCCAAACACTATGTGAAGAACTACTCCGTCGTCTCTACAACACACCCTTCAGCGGAAGTATCCGTAAGTTCGTCGAAGAATTAGAAATTAAATCATTGACTATATCGAATAAGCTTATGCTAGAAAATGATATCAATAACACTGTATTGTACACAAATGCATTAAATAATACAGTCAAAGATGTAATCTTGACTATCTTAATCTATTTATGACTCTTGCTAGATTTGATATTACGACAGTATCTAAACTCAAACAAATAGCACAGCAAGAAGGTGTATACGAAACCATATACAATGACCTAACAAAATCACAAATTAATTACAATACTAACACAACCCAACCCCAAACTTCCAAATATAAGGAAAAATATCAAAACTTCGTGCATAACACAAACAATTCAAATCCAAGCCCGATAGGGTATTTATGACTCTTGCTAGATTTGATATTACGACAGTATCTAAACTCAAACAAATAGCACAGCAAGAAGGTGTATACGAAACCATATACAATGACCCAACCCCAAACTTCCAAATATAAGGGAAAATATTAAAACTTCGTGCATAACACAAAAAATTCAAATCCAAGACTCTGTGAACCAAATTCAAGGTTAGCAAAGCAAACTCACACAGAAACTTAATATAGGTAGACCTCAAAATCCTTTAAACTACCAACAAAGAATTAGTAATGCACCAAACACTCCTGTCAAAAGACAGAGAGAAAGTGCTAGTGCTCAATACAAAATGGACACAGGTTACGAAAATTTTCTTCAACCAGCCTCGAAATCCGAAAGCGATTCAGAGGAGGTGGAAACCCCTTCCTAAAAATCACAATAAATAATATTACCCTCAAATGCCTGGTAGACACTGGACAATTAATATCATGAAACAAAATTTCTTCAATTTCCCAGTCAAACCTTCTAAAATAAAAGTGCATACTATAAATGGCATTATAACATTAAACCAGCGCGTTTCATTTCAACCAAGCAAACTTTGTCCCATTAAGCAAACATTCTATATTTACAATTTTTCAGAAAAATATGACTTACTATTAGGTAGAAACTATCTAGAACCAACCAATTCTAAAATTAACTATTTAACACAAACAGTCACTATAAATGGCTATACATTTAAAATGTGGTACGACCACATTCAAACAGATGAGTCTAAAGTTATTAATAAGTGCCCCAAATCATCTAATTCATAGGAAATCCCTCTACATATACAGAAAAAAAGGAGAAAAATCTCCAGAAAATTAAATGGAAACCCCATTTAAAATCAGATGAATCAAAGGTTACTAAGGAGTATATCACTCCATACATCATATATCACTCCATACATAGAAGAAGCCCTTCTAGTAACATCCTCTAACTACGCCTTAGAAGACGAGTTAAGAGAAACTAACGTATTTACACTAGAACATATAAATACAGAAGAAAGGGAGCAACTTTCGCATGTTTTGCTTGAATACCGTGATATTCAGTACCAAGAAGGTGAAACTTTGACCAAAATTTCGATTAGACATGGACTATCGTAGTCTCAATGCAATTACCATTGACGACAAATTCCCTATTCCAGTAATGGGTGAAATATTAGAGAAGCTTGGACGCTGTCAATACTTCACAACCATTGATCTAGCTAAAAATTCAAAAATTCAAACCAGCAATCAATACCCAAAACAGCAATTTCAACAAAACATAGCCATTACGAATAAGAATTTTTTGGTAGCTAGGCAGTAAGTCTTATGCAGCTTGTGACTTTACAAATTTACGAATTGACAAATATTGATGTTTTGTTAAATTTGCTTACTTCAATAGTTCCTGACACTATGCCAGAGCATTCGCAAGTGTGGTGGGTTTAGGGAAAAGACTGTTTCTGAGATTGAACCGTTCAATCGAGCGTTGCTCTTAATTGATTTATTCGTTTCTTTGGTTATTTCACTGCCTTTTCCATATGTTAATATAATTTTATCTATAAGTAATGACATTTTCATGTTTACTTGGTTAGTTAGAGCATTATGTGCTGCTCCCATGATTTTATTACGTAGAATTTCATTAATTATTTTATAATTTTATTAAATTTTCCAGATTGTTTTCGTGTTTTTTGATTTTGTAATGTTTAATTTTTTTAACTTTATAATATTCCCCATATCTTAATATTGAATTTAATATAATATAATACGTTTAAGTATGTATATTATAAGCCAGCCCATCAACCAAATAGTGAAACACTTTCATTGTTTTAACTATTCAATAATAATTTTATTTAACCAACCGATAGAACTGCACTCGTTGTCTCGTTGTCTGCAAGCGAATGGAACGATTACTCTCTAACATGCATGTGAGAGGCAACGACGACAAAGTACCAAGAGCACAATAATAATAGAGCGCGTTCTCTCTTACATGATCCTCCCAATCTCATCACTCTCCACATACACGCATCTCTGCATAAGTGTGACTTTCGTATTTTCAACACGCCACCTCAAAAATGACACTGATACAAATTGATTAAAAATGCAATTAAATTAAAAATTACTTTCAGACGAGTGCGCGTGGTTGTATTCAATAGTGTCACATATTCAGCTTCGGTAGATGAAGCAGCAACAGATTTTTGTTTCATAGTACTCCAGCAAATTGAACAATTTTCAAACATTTTAAATATATACCCTGTAGTACTTCTTCTGTCGGTCTCATTTCCGGCCCAATCAGAATCAACATACCCCATAAGAATTTTATTTACTTTTAAATTCCTTTTAATTGATAACTTTAAATTGACAGTTCCCTTTAGATATCTTAAAATTCTTTTAAGACATTGTCATAATTCTCTATTATTGTAGTTAGTATATCGACTAAGATACTTGTCGATGTACTTAAATCCGGTCGTGTACATAACATAACGTACATTAAACAACCAATCAAATTCCTACATGGTGCTTCATATGACTCTTCTACTTTCAAAGCCTCATAATTTATTTTGCTTGGAAGAGGAGTATCAACTGGATTACAATCTTCCATATTGAATTTTTTTTAAAACATTTTTAATATATGCAGATTGACTGAGACAAATTTGATCATTTTTTCTTTGAATTTTTATGCCAATAAAATATGGTATTTCATTTAGATCGGTCATTTGAAACTTATTCAAAAGATATGTTTTAAATTTAGACATTCTTTCGGAATCACTAGTAGAAATTATTATATCAGCAAGGTTCTGTCTTCACGAGTTTTAATATCTTCATATGTATTGGGTGTATCATTTAAATACATTTGGGTATTTATCAGACACTTTTCTTAAAATCTCTATGATAACTTTGGTTTATCCTTAATTCTCTCACAGCGTCTAATTTGTTGTTGATTTTTATTTTATTTATTTTTATCACCAGTTTCAGCCACTGGATCGGTATTCTCGAGACAAGTGGAATTTTCATTTGGATAGATTATAGATTCACAATTTTCCTGCAATGGAAAATTCGACTCTTCATTCTCTTCAATTAGAGAATCACTGTATTGGTCAAAAACATCATGTTTTTCCACAGAGTCATTTTCATTTGGAGTCACCGATTTCATGTTTATTTCATCCACCACTACATCTCTAGCTGTCATAAATTTTCTCGAGTTCTCATTCCACAACTTATAGCCATTTGGCTCATATCCGACAAGTATAGTTTTGATCGATTTTTCGTCAAATTTTCGCTTTCGCACTTAATTTAGTGCATATACTGTCGAGCCAAATATCTTTAGATATTTCAATACTGGGTTCTTTTTATGCCACATCTCAAATGGTGTTTTTCTTATATTTTTTAAAGCTCTACTTGGGGACCTGTTAATTAAATATGTTGCTGTCAAAACAGCTTCACCCCAAAAACTTAGATCCTGCTGCTTATAGCTGAGAAGAGGCGCTTACGTACTAGGTGGATGAGATTTCGTCACCCGCTGGACAAGACGGAATGGAATCGAGCGCTGAGTAGGCTCCGATGCGCGTTGGTGCTGCACAAATCCGCATGGTTCGAAGAAAGGCTTGCCAATACTGGTGTTGAAAGCGAAGCGACGCATTCGCTGTGGAAGGCGCAATCAAAAGGCGTTGCACGAGGAAGGCGCCCTTAGTCGATAGCAACGGGACATGGTGTCGGACCGACTTGGGACAAGCGGAGGTATTCGCTGCGCACCTCGCCGAGCGATTTCAACCATTCAAGCTTGCCAGCCTGCAACGGGTTGAAGAAACTCAGGACCTGTTGAACCAAGCGCTTCAAATGGATCTACCAATCACGCCGTTTGAACCCTGCGAGGTAGCCGAAGTCATTATGCGACAGAGTAGCAACAAAGCACCAGGACATGACATCATCTGCAACGCCACATTGAAGGCCCTGCCCAGTCAAGCGATCCTCTAGATAACGTTGGTTTTCAACGCTATTGTGAGGTTGCAATACTTCCCTTATCAGTGGAAGCTCGGGATAATCTCCATGATCCACAAACCTGGCAAGCCGGAAAGGAAGCCCGCCTCCTACCGGCCGATCAGTCTCCTCCCTTCAATTTCGAAGGTGTTTGAGAGACTGATTGCTGTCCGGGTTGTAAGGATTATGGAAGCCCAGGGGATTATCCCTGAGCACCAGTTCGGTTTTCGTGCTGGCCACTGTACTGTCGAGCAGCTCCATCGTGTCGTCGAGCAAATTCTGACTGCCTACGACAATAAGGAATATTGTAACAGCCTCTTCTTGGACATTCGAGAAGCGTTTAATCGAGTGTGGCACATTGGACTTCAAGTAAAAATCAAGCAGACGCTGCCTGCTCCATATTTTGAGTTGCTAAAATCGTACCTGGAAGGAAGGAGGTTCGCTGTGCGCTTTCATTCAGCAATTTCCACCGAGCCCAATGTGGCGGCTGGTGTTCCACAAGGTAGTGTCCTCGGCCCCCTGCTCTACTGCCTGTATAGCCACGACATGCCGCAGCCGGATGTAAGCCTTTACGAAAAATCGATGCTGGCCACATTTGCCGATGACGTGTGCGTCACCTACAGGTCTCGATGCGAGCACGACGCAGCCGATGGTATCCAGGACTTTGCAGATCGGTTCTCGGAATGGGCAAGACGTTGGAATATTGGCATCAATAGCAGTAAATCCAACAACGTTTGCTATACTTTAAAGCGGAGAACGCCACCGCCAGTCTACATCGAGGAAGCCTACGTATATACATATAGATCACATAGCTGCTATGGGAACAATCAGTCGAAAATCGTGATTTTGTTTAACAAATCATTTTGTTGTAAACAACATTGGATAAAAATGTTTCATTCATTTAATAACAACAACCACAAAACAATTTGTTAGGTTATATACATTCATATACTTATAATTGAATTATTCTAAATTAAATAAAAAAAAAATATAAAACATTTATATGTACATATGTACAAGGTGACAAAATAAATAATTTAAAAAGATTGCTCAAGTAAATCAATGGCTGATATTAAGTTTTCTTTGACCATTGGATTGGCCTACAGTACCGGGTCGACGATGGTCTGGGATTCTTTCAAATAGACATGGAATTGTTTGAATTAATAAGTCGAAGGGGTACGTATGATGTTACAAACAAGCTGTTATCTGCCAAGTCTTTATCTGCAACCTCTTGTTTATATTCTGCATGACCAGTGCTACCGTTAAATCACCACTTTCCTCTTAACTTGAGATTATTTACTGACGTATCTTCTATGTTATTCACAACACCCTTTTGCAGCTCCAATAAACGCGTTGCAGTATATATATATATATATATATATAGTAACATATCCATTCTACACCCACAACTCCCCAACCACAGACACTATTGTAAACAATCATACACACACATTAATGTCTGAGTACGAAATGTAATCAAAGATCGAGAGCCCTTCGATTAAGCTTAGCTGTCATTTACGCACAAGCAAAGTGCAAAAGTCCGAATTCCAAAGTCTAGACTCTGTGGCGAGACAACGTCCCCGTCCCCTAAATATCCGATCACTTGGCGAGACAACGTTCACGTCCCCCAAATATCCAATCACTTGGCGAGCCAACTGAAATAAGAGCAACTTGCGTCCACACAATCGTCTCAGGATTCTCCAATTACTCCCATTTTTCGGGAGCTCCTTTCTTAACGGGAGAATAGACACCTCTCTTTTCGGGAGAATACACGGTGATCACTTTATTCTCTTAAACTTCGCTCTTAAGTTATCCCAACCTGCCTATAAAAACCCAGACATGTCCCCATACAGTAGTTCAGTTCTGAGTACGTTATCAATCGCGATAATCTCGCTAAGCCCACTTCAACTTCGATGTCAATTATCCAACCTAGTGATAATCTAAAGGCTCTAGATCTTCCATTATTGGAAATAATAAAGACGTTTAATAATACATAAAAAACCTACTTGTGTTCTTTTTTTATTAAACTCTCGGTCCGAATTCGTAAATGGCGCAGTCGGTAGGATAAATAGAAAAAAAAATTGTGCGAGTTGTTTACAAAAATCAATCTAGTGACAAAAGATCCTTGTACGACCAAGCGTATCTTTTAAGATTGAACCACGCGAATAGGCGCTAAAGTGAACATAAAATCGTAATACAATTAACTCTTTTTATCCGCTAAAGAACTACGTATAATCGGTGTTTGACACGCAATAGTCAAACCTACTGCATACGGTCAATAAAAGTGTAAAATCAAAAACAAAAATAAAATCACCAGCCATGACAACCGAACAAGTGAAAGTGTTATCGGAATCCCATCTGAATCAAGCCTTAAGCCAAATTAGGCAAATACCACCATTCAGTGGTAGTACCCAAGAACTCATCAACCGACACCAGACAAAAGCACGTATTCTTCAGCGCAATTGAGATGCAACTCGCAGGAGATGCTCAACGAGTATCCCAACAACCTGGCCAACCCTGATGAATGCGCTCATCAGTGAATATAAAACCCAAACACTATGTGAAGAACTACTCCGTCGTCTCTACAACACACCCTTCAGAATTGACAAATATTGATGTTTTGTTAAATTTGCTTCCTTCAATAGTTCCTGACACTATTTCAGAGCATTCGCAAGTGTGTTGGGTTTAGGGAAAAGACTGTTTCTGAGATTGAACCGTTCAATCCAGAATTAAAAATTCTAAGAGCGTTGCTCTTAATTGATTTATTCGTTTCTTTGGTTATTTCACTGCTTTTTCCATATGTTAATATAATTTTATCTATAAGTAATGACATTTTCATGTTTACTTGGTTGGTTAGAGCATTATGTGCTGCTCCCATGATTTTATTACGTAGAAATTCATTAATTATTTTATAATTTTATTAAATTTTCCAGATTGTTTTCGTGTTTTTTGATTTTGTAATGTTTAATTTTTTTAACTTTATAATATTCCCCATATCTTAATATTGAATTTAATATAATATAATACGTTTAAGTATGTATATTATAAGCCAGCCCATCAACCAAATAGTGAAACACTTTCATTGTTTTAACTATTCAATAATAATTTTATTTAACCAACCGATAGAACTGCACTGTCTCGTTGTCTGAAAGCGAATGGAACGATTACTCTCTAACATGCATGTGAGAGGCAACGACGACAAAGTACATCTCTTACATGATCTTCCCAATCTCATCACTCTCCACATACACGCATCTCTGCATAAGTGTGACTTTTGTATTTTCAATACGCCACCTCAAAAATGACACTGATACAAATTGATTAAAAATTCAATTAAATTAAAAATTACTTTCAGACGAGTGCGCGTGGTTGTATTCTTATTCTTTTCCTTTTTTTTCTCTGGGGCTACTCTTATTGAACCAGCATTTGGTGCAAAGAATTGGGGAATTAGTTCAATCAAATAAAAATTTAACAAGATTCGCTTAAATAAACATTGTAATAGTTAGACTAGTAATTGTTTTGGTTTGATTATGGTTATATATAAATAAAAGATTCAAACTTCATATAAATAATTTATTTTGCTCATTCAGATTCGGTTAGCCCCAGTTGGTCTCGTAGTGCAGTGAACCTGGCAGTTTGTAACGGCTTTGTCAAAATATGAGCCAATTGTAAATATGTGGAAAGATACTTAACACAAATTAGTTTGGTTTCAATTTGTTCTCTGGTAAAATGATATTTGATATCTATGTGCTCAGTTCTCTTGTGGCAAGTGGTATTATTTGCTATACTTATAGAACATTGGTTATCCTCGAAAATAACTATTGGACCATTTAATTCTAATTTCATTTCATTTGTTAATGATTTTAGCCATAATGCTTCCCTTACTCCTTCGAATAAGGCCATATATTCAGCTTCGGTAGATGAAGCAGCAACAGATTTTTGTTTCATAGTACTCCAGCAAATTGAACAATTTTCAAACATTTTAAATATATACCCTGTAGTACTTCTTCTGTCGGTCTCATTTCCGGCCCAATCAGAATCAACATACCCCAAAAGAATTTTAATTACTTTTAAATTCCTTTTAAGTGATAACTTTAAATTGACAGTTCCCTTTAGATATCTTAAAATTCTTTTAAGACATAATAATTCTCTATTATTGTAGTTAGTATATCGACTTAAGATACTTCTCGATGTACTTAAATCCGGTCGTGTACATAACATAACGTACATTAAACAACCAATCAAATTCCTACATGGTGCTTCATATGACTCTTCTACTTTCAAAGCCTCATAATTTATTTTGCTTGGAAGAAGAGTATCAACTGGATTACAATCTTCCATATTGAATTTTTTTTTAAAACATTTTTAATATATGCAGATTGACTGAGACAAATTTGATCATTTTTTCTTTGAATTTTTATGCCAATAAAATATCGTATTTCATTTAGATCGGTCATTTGAAACTTATTCAAAAGATATGTTTTAAATTTAGACATTCTTTCGGAATCACTAGTAGAAATTATTATATCAGCAAGGTTCGGTCTTCACGAGTTTTAATATCTTCATATGTATTGGGTGTATCATTTAAATACATTTGGGTATTTATCAGACACTTCTCTTAAAATCTCTATGATAACTTTGGTTTATCTTTAATTCTCTCACAGCGTCTAATTTGTTCTTGATTTTTATTTTATTTATTTTTATCACCAGTTTCAGCCACTGGATCGGTATTCTCGAGACAAGTGGAATTTTCATTTGGATAGATTATAGATTCTCAATTTTCCTGCAATGGAAAATTCGACTCTTCATTCTCTTCAATTGGTCAAAACATCATGTATTGGTCAAAAACATCATGTTTTTCCACAGAGTAATTTCCATTTGATGTCACCGATTTCATGTTTATTTCATCCACCACTACATCTCTAGCTGTCATCAATTTTCTCGAGTTCTCATTCCACAACTTATAGCCATTTGGCTCATATCCGACAAGTATAGTTTTGATCAATTTCTCGTCAAATTTTCGCTTTCGCACTTAATTTAGTGCATATACTGTCGAGCCAAATATCTTTAGATATTTCAATACTGGGTTCTTTTTATGCCACATCTCAAATGGTGTTTTTCTTATATTTTTTAAAGCTCTACTTGGGGACCTGTTAATTAAATATGTTGCTGTCAAAACAGCTTCACCCCAAAAACTGAGATCCTGCTGCTTATAGCTGAGAAGAGGCGCTTACGTACTAGGTGGATGAGATTTCGTCACCCGCTGGACAAGACGGAATGGAATCGAGCGCTGAGTAGGCTCCGATGCGCGTTGGTGCTGCACAAATCCGCATGGTTCGAAGAAAGGCTTGCCAATACTGGAGTCGAAAGCGAAGCGACGCATTCGCTGTGGAAGGCGCAATCAAAAGGCGTTGCACGAGGAAGGCGCCCTTAGTCGATAGCAACGGGACATGGTGTCGGACCGACTTGGGACAAGCAGAGGTATTCGCTGCGCACCTCGCCGAGCGATTTCAACCATTCAAGCTTGCCAGCCTGCAACAGGTTAAAGAAACTCAGGACCTGTTGAACCAAGCGCTTCAAATGGATCTACCAATCACGCCGTTTGAACCCTGCGAGGTAGCCGAAGTCATTGTGCGACAGAGTAGCAACAAAGCACCAGGACATGCCGTCATCTGTCAACGCCACATTGAAGGACCTGCCCAGTCAAGCGATCCTCTACATAACGTTGGTTTTCAACGCTATTGTGAGGTTGCAATACTTCCCTTATCAGTGGAAGCTCGGGATAATCTCCATGATCCACAAACCTGGCAAGCCGGAAAGGGAGCCCGCCTCCTACCGGCCGATCAGTCTCCTCCCTTCAATTTCGAAGGTGTTTGAGAGACTGATTGCTGTCCGGGTTGTAAGGATTATGGAAGCCCAGGGGATTACCCCTGAGCACCAGTTCGGTTTTCGTGCTGGCCACTGTACTGTCGAGCAGCTCCATCGTGTCGTCGAGCAAATTCTGACTGCCTACGACAATAAGGAATATTGTAACAGCCTCTTCTTGGACATTCGAGAAGCGTTTAATCGAGTGTGGCACATTGGACTTCAAGTAAAAATCAAGCAGACGCTGCCTGCTCCATATTTTGAGTTGCTAAAATCTTACCTGGAAGGAAGGAGGTTCGCTGTGCGCTTTCATTCAGCAATTTCCACCGAGCACAATGTGGCAGCTGGTGTTAGTGTGTTAGTAGTGTCCTCGGCCCCCTGCTCTACTGCCTGTATAGCCACGACATGCCGCAGCCGGATGTAAGCCTTTACAAGAAATCGATGCTGGCCACATTTGCCGATGACGTGTGCGTCACCTACAGGTCTCGATGCAAGCACGACGCAGCCGATGGTATCCAGGACTTTGCAGATCGGTTCTCGGAATGGGCAAGCCGTTGGAATATTGGCATCAATAGCAGTAAATACAACAACGTCTGCTACATTTTAAAGCGGAGAACGCCACCGCCAGTCTACATCGAGGAAGCCCCCGTACCACAGCCGAACGCAGCAAAGTACCTTGGAGTGCAAGGTACACATTTGCCAAGCATGTAAATGACATCAGAACACGCCTACGTGCTAAGGTGGCGAAGCACTACTGGCTACTTTGTTCGCGCAGTAAATTGTCGCTATCCAACAAGCTGACAATTTACAAACAGATATTAGCACCAAACTGGAATTATGGGTGCCAAATCTGGGGCTTGGCATGCGACAGCCAAATAAAAAGGATCCAGGCTATTCAAAATAAGGTAGCAAGACTCATCACCGGCTGCGAGTGGTTTGTGCGAAACACCACCCTGCACAGAGACCTGAAACTCGCAACGGTATTTGAAGAGATAAACCAGCACTCGAGCAGGTACCATGACAGGCTGGAGCGCCACAGAAATCGGCTGGCCAGCGCTCTTAACAGATCTCGCCCACCAAGGAGGCTCAAAAGAAGGCAACCGATGGATCTCATTTCCCGATCTCCTTTGACAAGGATCAGCAGAAGCTGACGCTTAACAAAAAACCTAATTGTTATATGTGTTTGTTATGTACTGTATTATTATTGTAAACTAGAAAAAGCTAACTATAGTTAGCCGGCGCGCCCAAATGGGCAGAAATAATAGAAAAGAAGGACACAAAGGGGCTCCAAGATTTCCACGTATGCCTTAAAAAAATAAATTTAATTATAAAAAAAAAAAAAAAACAGTTTAGTACAGTTTATCATGGAGCGAGCTTTTTCAGTGATTGTTCTGATCATCCGCTCTGCAACAACATTTAGTTGTGGGGTATGAGGAACCCTTAAATTAAATGATAGCTGATACCTTTTTCGACACAAAATTCACGCATTTCATTAGAGAGATATTCTCTTCCATTATCGATATATAGATTAACCATTTTTAAATTGAAATGAGCCTCACCTTTTGCTACAAAATCTTTAAATACAAAGAACACGACCAATTTATAACTTATTAAATACGTCACACAATAATGTGTATATTGATCAATAAATACTACATAGTAGTTTTTATTATCAATAGTTGAGGGCGTAATCGGACCGCATACATCCTAATAAATTACAAATAGTGGGCGTTCAATATTTTCTTAATTTTTGTGTTTTCAAATTTTAGTCTTGACTGCTTTCCGTTAATACACGCCTCACATAATTTACTACTATTTACTTGTACGTTTTTTATAAGTTCACTATCTTCAAACAAGCCATCTCGTTTAATTTCTAAGAATTTTCAAACACTTATATGTCCCAACCTCTTATGCCACAAGCGATACTCTGCATCATTTGATATTGCAGATGTATATACTTTACTATTAAAAGTAAATTTTACAGTCGGTACATTATACTCACATACTCCTTCAAATACCAAGTAACCGTTCTTGATTACTTTAATTCCATCCTTATTAAACTCGACGGACATTCCAGCATCTATCATCTTCTTTACGGATAGCAAATTTTGCGGGATTTCCTTACAATACAACACGTCGTGTAATGTAATGTTGCTTCCAGAATTGTTAAGTTTAACTTGTCCTTTTGCAGTAGCATTTAAATTTAAATTTTCACACTCAGAAAATAAATTAATATTATTCACTAGGTGATCTGATGCCCCCGAATCTAATATAAAATTTACTTCGTCTGGCTTTACAGTGTAATTTACTAATTTCACCATAAATGCAAATGCGCATTTTTGCTGGGTTTCTACCATTCATCAGAAATGCAAACGCACGTTCTGGCCATGTTTCTGTCGCCATCTGAGCCTGTCCCTCTCTAACATTATTTCCATCGGAAACATTCTGGTTTCCTGCCTGCCTATATGCCCCAATTTCTTGCAATGAAAACATTTTAGTTTGGACTTATTCTTAAAAGGTTTCTTCACAAATTTCATAGCTTTGTTTTTGTATGTATTTTCCCTAGACTCTCGATTGCTTATAGCTTGCAGCACTTTAGCACTTGTGTCTTTGTTAATTCCTTTTAACTTTATTTCATGATCGAGTAGCCGTGTCTTAACAAAGTTTAATGTCAAATCGCTCTCAGTAAGTTTCAATAGCTGTTATTACTCCTTCATAGTTAGTTATTTAGTAGGTGAGCAATTTTGTCCATTTCGTCCAACTTGTCTCCAGCCGCAACTAACTCATTTATAAAATCATCAAATAAATGAAAATGGTTTACTAGCAGAGTATCACCTTTTAGTTGAGAAGAGAATAATTGCTTGCGTAGTGACAGTTGAGATGCCAAGCTTTTACGCTCATAAATCCCAATTTTTCAAAAATCTGCTTTGCCGAATTTCCACTGTTGGCAAAACTTAAAAATGAATCACTCAAATATTCTATTATGATCCCCTTTGCATCTGCCCGTTTTACTTCCTCGCTTACTTTTGTTTGTTCTTTCTCAATGACATTAAACAAATCGTTTTCCTCTAACAGTGCCAAATTGAATATTTTTCACCGTTAAACGGCTTTATATTCCTCTTTCCTTTATCCATGTCTTTTTTTCTTTTGACTTATGACCACGCGTCGTTGCGATAATAAAACTAACTGTTCTTATTTTTTCTTCTTTGTTTCTCTGTTTGCCTTGCGCTTCTTAGAATCACTTTTCGTTGCTTTACTGCTTTTACACTTATGTATATACAACCAAACATTTTTTGTGTATCGTTATACATACATATGTATGTATTTCGCAAAGCCGATATGTATTTGTATTCAATAAATACATATATTTAAATAAGAAAATTCACTTTTATTTATTTTAATTATTCTTATTTGCACAATTAAAATATTTCACCACCTGGTCGAAAATGTGCCTAGGCCCATAACCTATTGAATTTAATATAATATAATACGTTTAAGTATGTATATTATAAGCCAGCCCATCAACCAAATAGTGAAACACTTTAATTGTTTTAACTATTCAATAATAATTTTATTTAACCAACCGATAGAACTGCACTGTCTCGTTGTCTGCAAGCGAATGGAACGATTACTCTCTTACATGCATGTGAGAGGCAACGACGACAGAGTACCAAGAGAACAATAATAGAGCGCGTTAGTTACCGACCCATCGGTACAATTCACCACCCCTCCCTCTAAACCACCACGCCTACACAAGTGAAAACATCGAACCGGGAAGCGTTGCGATACAAAGTCGCAACATAAACATCAACGACGAGTCAGCCGCCAACATCCGCCAAAAAGCTGACACCGCATTCCCTTCGCACAGACAACGCAGCGCACACAATCCCATATACATACATACTTGTTAACATACTTTCCGCTGCGTCAGATACTTTATTTCTAAGAACTCCAACATTGTAATACACATATACATATTCACTGTTAGCTTATTTAAGACCCAAAAATAAAGACGACAGCAGTCGAGATCTAGCAGCAAACACTTGTAGACGTATCCAATATTCAATCCGATCGAATTCCCTGACAGCCGTAGCTACTTTCAAGATCGGCTCCTCTCTTCTCTGCATCTGAATATCCCACGAAGCTCTCCGGAGGTCACTGTGGCTACCTTCTGGATCAGCTCCTCTCTTTTCTGCATTTGAATACCCCGCGAAGCTCTTCCGGAGGTAACTGGCGCAGTCGGAAACTGGAATGGAAAATATTCTATTAAACCTTCTATTAGTTCTATTGTAAGTAGTTGTGGAAAAAGAGTGAGAATGAAGTGCAGTAATGTCTAAAAGTGATTATAACAAAAGTCCTACTACAATTCATAAACCGCCTTAATTAACATACAAAACACTCATACAAAAATGTTTTGTTTTAACTAAAACTTAAAAATGCCGTAATCGTGAAAAATGATATGTGTTGTACTTTTGTACTTTTGATAATCACCGCCGAAGTTTAGTAAGGCCAAGTACCACATCAGTACTCTCATGTGCACAAATATATATGCAAACCACCAAAACAAATACATACACACATACAACATTCCAAATACGAATTTATATGAACGGTGAAGTGTATGATTTCTTAGGCTGGATACAGAACCACAAAATCACATACAAACTGCACAAACTTAATAAAAAGAAAAATCTTTGAAACATACACCCATATTCTCAATCTTTCAACACAAATGAAGTATTCAAATATTACATGCATACACTAATACCACTATATTACAGAAATTAACGCACAACAAACACACACCATTCAACAATAAACAAATAATTAAGAATCACTAAGTACATTATAAATTGTATATTCCCTTTCTCTCTTAAATGTCAAAGAAATTAACACAAACTATAAAACAAACAACTCGTTCCGTATTAGGATCACACACACTTCCAAAAAGAGTCACACGTTCAGTTACTAAAACAAACACTCTCCCCGTAATTAGAGAAAATCACCGCCCCTTCAACCTATAAATATGGATTCAGGCAACGCCTCCATAGGTAATTCCGCTCCCTTAACACCTACCGTCAGTGGCTTTAGCAGTATTGCTACGGCGCTTAGTGCCACCGATATTTTAGCCTTCGTTAAAGAACTTCCGACTTTCGATGGTACTCCAGGCCAAATCGACAAATATATAACTAGCGTTGAAGAAATAATCATGCTCATTAGGAGTACCGACCAAACACTGTACGGACTTCTAACACTTAGGGCAATTAGGAACAAAATAGTTGGAAGATCAGATGAAGCTCTAAACCTAGCTAACACCAAACTTATATGGGACGATATCAAAAGCAACCTACTACGTTTATATTCTAGCAAGAAAAGCGAAGCTACCCTCCTAGGCGAGCTCCAATCTCTCCCGGATAACCTAACCCTAGGGCAATTGTTCTTCGGCTTATCGAGGATTAGGAGCCAACTTATATCCACTACTTCCAACAGTGGACAGTCGGCCACAATCATCGAAGCCAAGAAAACACTATATGACGAAGTCTGTCTAAATGCCTTCATTTCAAAAATCAGAGAACCACTTAAAACAGTCATCAGATTGAAAGACCCCAAGACTATCGAAACAGTTTACGAGCTATGTCAAAGAGAAAGAGCTCGTTACCAGAACAGAAACCCATACCCCCCAACACCAAACAATACCGAACGACGAACTAACAATTACAATAACAATAACAGCAACAATCACAGAGACAACAACAACCGCAACAACCGTAGCTCATCTTACTCCCAAAAAACCACTCATACCATTATTCAAACCCCAACTCCCAATATCGTCAATCAAACAATGGCAACAGAAGTAGTAACCCGTTTAAAGACAATAAAATACCAAATTATGGGCTACACAACATAGAAGAAGAAAAAGTCACCCAACACTGCCCTACCAACCTAAATTTTCAGGCACCCGCCTCAGGAACCCGACAGGATACATAAATCCCACCACACATGCAACATCCCTCCCATACATAACTCTAAACCTCCACCAAAATTTCCCCTTGTCATTTCTTATCGATACAGGATCCAAGAACTCCTTCATTGACCCAGAATCTGCAAACCAACTAGAGTGCACAACTCTACCAACATCCACTTCAATTACAACAGCATTAAATAGTTTCAAAATTGAGGAAAAGGCAATATTCCCAATGCCACCCGAGTTCAAAACCAAAGGTCAAATTACCGTACTTAAATTCAAATTTCACTCTTATTTTAACGGCCTCATAGGAATGGACCTATTATCACACCTAGAAGCAAAAATAGACCTAGTAAACTTACAACTAGTAACCTCAAAGTCTACACTCCCAATATTCTTGTACACTAACCAGGCTTCAAAAATTTTTAACATCCCCGCCTACAGTAAAGTTATCTTACCACTACCGGTAGAGACTAATCATGTCGAATTCTATTGTTGCGCTACACAACAATAGGACTATATAAAGCAAACAATAATATTGCCAATGTCGAAATCTCTAACAAATCCGACTCAGATAAACTACTATACAACAAAAACGACCATATCGAATTCTTTAACATATCAGCTACACCTCTTAATAACGATACCCTCCAAGCGCCATTACAAATCCTAACAGAACATCTCAATCCAGAAGAAAAAGCAGCTTTAATAACCCTATGTAAACAATTTCGCGACATATTCTACAACCCAGAAACACCATTAACTTTCACCAACAAAATCACACAATCCATCCCCACCATAGACAACACTCCTATCCACGCAAAATCCTACAGATACCCTTTTGTCCATAAAACAGAAGTCAAAAAACAAATCGATTCCATGTTAGATCAACAAATTATTAGATCTAGCCACTCCCCTTGGAGCGCCCCGGTATGGGTGGTCCCAAAAAAACTAGACGGTACAGGGAACAGGAAATGGCGACTTGTAATAGACTACCGGAAACTCAACGACAAAACCATTTCGGACAGATACCCCATCCCAAACATAAACGACATATTAGATAACATAGGCAAAGCAAAATATTTTTCAACGCTCGACCTAACTAGCGGTTTCCATCAAATTGAGATGGAACCAAAAGATATCGCCAAAACAGCTTTTACAGTCGAAGGGGGCCATTACGAATTCATACGGATGCCCTTCGGCTTTAAAAACGCACCGGCTACCTTTCAACGGGTTATGGACAGCGTCCTCGGCGACCTTAACAGCACCATTTGCTTAGTCTATCTCGACGATATTATAATATTCTCGCCTTCCTTACAAAAACACCTATTGGACATAAAAAGGGTATTCGAAAAACTTAGAGCGGCAAACTTTTAACTACAACCCTCGAAATCAGAATTCCTGAGGAAAGAGATAGAATTCCTAGGCCACATAGTCACACAAGACGGAATAAAACCAAACCCGAACAAGATAAGTGCGATCAAAAAATTTCCTTGCCCCACCAACAGAAAAGCTATCAAATCTTTTCTCGGTTTACTGGGGTATTATAGGAAGTTTATAAGAGACTTCGCTCGAATAACGAAACCCATGACTAAACAGCTGAAAGGAAAAAGACAAGTTACTACAGATAAAGATTTTGTAGACGCATTCGAACAGTGCAAACCTGTACTTTCCAATGACCCGATACTCATACACCCAGACTTCAAAAAACCATTCATCCTTACTACGGATGCTAGTAACTTCGCGTTAGGAGCCGTACTTTGCCAGCAAGACCCTCTCTGACACCGAAGTCAACTATTCAACCATAGAAAAAGAAATGTTGGCAATAATATGGGCAGTAAAATACTTCAGACCATATATTTATGGCGTAAAATTTACTATTGTTACAGATCACAAGCCACTAATATGGCTTATGAATTTCAAAGAACCCAATTCGGAAATAATTCGTTGGAGACTCCAACTCATGGAATACAATTTCGAAATAATTCACAAGAAAGGTTCACAAAATGTTCGCAGACGCCTTAAGTAGAGCAGACCCAAATTTAAACCACAGCGAAACACTGACTGTTAAGCCTTGTCCCACATCCGAAAAACCTATTAACGAATTTAACACGCAACTCATACTAGAAATAGATACAAATACGTCTTGCCAAACTACAACACCATTCAAACAAAAGCTTAGAAAAAAATATTCACAGCCCTCTTTCGATTTCGATAATATTGCTAAAATCTTGAAAGGAACCCTAAAACCTAACAGGATTTGCGCATTCTTGGCAGACGATAATAATTCCGCATTAATCGAAAAAGCATTCTTAACGTACTTTGCACACAAAAAACACTTTAAAATTATCAGATGCACATCACTTCTCCACGAAATTGTAGGAAACCCCGAACAAAACAAATTCATTCAGGAATATCACACTAATAGCAATCACAGAGGCATCGATGAAACATTCCTCCACCTCAAACGAGAAACCTACTTCCTCAATATGAAAAGCAAAATCTCTGAAGTAATTAGGAATTGCGAAACCTGTCTAAAACTCAAATACGACAGACAACCACAAAACATTGTATTTGAAATCCCAGAAACCCCAACGAAACCCCTCGATATAATACACATAGACATTTACACCATTAACAATTAATTTTAACCTGACAATCATTGACAAGTTCTCAAAATTCGCAGCTGTCTACCCCATTCCAAATAGAAACGGTATCAATTGCACCAAAGCAATCAAAAACTTTTTCAGTCAATTCGGACTACCCTAAAAACTAATACACGACCAAGGAGTAGAATTCTGCAACGACATATTCCGCAAGTTTTGCTCTCAATATAATATACTTCTCCATGTCACATCCTTCCAGCAATCTTCAAGTAATTCTCCAGTAGAACGCTTACACTCCTCTTTGACAGAGATTTACAGAATAATACTAGGCACACGAAAAAAACACAAACTACCTACAGACCACGAAGAAATAATGTCAGAAACTTTAATAACCTATAATAACGCAATCCACGCCACCACTAAACACACCCCTTTTGAACTTTTTAATGGTAGGACCCATTTATTTTTTTTTTTTTTTTTTTTTTTTTTAGTTTTTATTATTTATTGAATCTTCCCTTTGTGTTAAGAGACTAACAATAAGTGTTCAAATCTTAATCTAACTTAATTAACTTTCACTTAGTGATAGTTTTTTTTTTCATTAATGCCCTAATAAGTTTATTGCTGGGCTGGGAGGTCGTTGCGGTGCAGCCGGCTTTGACTGCATACTCGGATTAGTTTTCTTGCGAGGGGATTTGTATGGGTGGTCAGCTTTTCGTTATACTTCGTTTTTTTCTCAGCTATTACTTCGATTACTAATTTGATTTTTAGGTCTCTGTGTATGTTTTCGTTCCGAAGGTACCACGGCGCTCCAGTGATAATTCTCAGAATTCTTGACTGTGCTCGCTGAATAATGTCTATGTTACTTCTGGATGCGTTGCCCCACAGCTCGGAGCCATAAGTCCAGATAGGTTTTAAGACGGAGTTGTATAGAAGAGCTTTGAACTCCAGACTAAGTGGAGAGCGAGCATTTATGAGCCAGTGGAGGTTCCTTGCTTTAAGTTTAAGATGTTTCGATTTGGCTTCTATATGTTTGCGCCAAGTGAGCCGCCTGTCCAGATGAACACCCAGATATGTTACCTCGTCGGCTTGTGGAATGCATATGTTATTCAAGACCAGTGGTGGGCATGTTTGTAAAGGTAACCTGCTTGCATTTTTGAACATTTATTGAAATTCTCCAGTCGGCAAGCCATCGTTCTACAGATGTTAAGTGTCGGGATAGGAGTGCCGTGGCTTTTATTGGGCATTTGGAGCGACTGAGTATCGCGGTATCATCAGCGAACGTGGAGGTTGTTAGATTGTAGTCTATGGGGAAATCCGCCGTATACAGGGTGTATAAGATTGGACCCAGTACACTGCCTTGCGGCACTCCAGCTTCGATTGCGCAATCGCGTGAAGTGCTTGTATCGCATCTTATTGCAAACAGTCTGTTATATAGGTATGACTTCAGTAGCTTATGTGTGTTTTGGGGCAACAGCTTGATTATTTTAAACAAAAGTCCATCGAGCCACACTCTGTCAAATGCCTGCGCGACGTCTAGAAAAATGGCTGTGCAGTATTCTCGATGTTCAAAAGCAGTACGAATTTCTGACGTGATTCGGTTGACCTGTTCGATGGTTCCATGTTTTTCTCTAAAGCCAAATTGATGTGTTGGAAGTGTGTTGTTTATTCTAAGATGAGGGCTAATCCGAAGGAGTAGCATTTTTTCAAACAGCTTTGAAAGACATGTTAGTAAGCTTATCGGTCTATATGATGATGGCTGCGTTTTATCTTTTCCTGGCTTTGGAATCATTACTATGGTCGACTTTTTCCATTTTTGAGGGAAGTATCCAAGCTTGGCGATTGCGTTGAACAACAGGCAGATGTGAAGAATAGCACACTTTGGGAGTTCAATGAGCATTCTTGGAGTTATTAGGTCGTAGCCAGGCGATTTTCTTGGGTTCAGTTGCTCTTTGATAACCTTTGCTAGTTCACATGGTCGGAATTCAAAGGGTTCTTGAGGATCTAGATTGGCTGCTATTAAAGGAGGGAGAATAAATGTGTTGGTAGAGGGATTTGGTCGGAATACATTTTGTAAATGGTCAGCGAAAGCACAGGCTCTTTCTTCATCACTTCGAAACCAGGTGCCAGAGGGACTTCGTAGTGGCATAATTGGCGCTATTGGAGTCTTTAGGTTTCTGTGAGCTCTCCAAAGAGGGTACTTAGTGCTGGTGGGAGAGAGTTGCTCGATATATGAACGTTGGCTGTTTTTTTCCTCTTGTTTGAGAGCATTGGTAAGCCTGCGTGTGGCTATCTTAAGCATGTGCTTTGTAATTGGTGATCTATTAGACGCCAATCCCTTCGTAGGCGTCGTTTATCTAATACCAGCCCCTCGATTTCGCGATTAGTTTTGATGTAGTTTGGTTTTGCATACGTAACTGGCGGGGTTGAAGCCTTTGCAGCCGAAACTAAAATGTTTTCAAGAGTTTCCGTTGACTTGTCTATATCCTCCTTTGTAGATAATGCCGTCGTTAGTTCTATGTGTGAACAGACATACTTTTGATACCTTGGCCAGTTTGTTCTAAAATTTGTGAGTCTATACGGTGGGTCGACGATGTGGGGGCGAGTTAGCATATTTAGAAAAACAGGTGAGTGATCTGATGATAAATCTGCTAGTGCTTCGGCGGTGACCATGTTGCGGGGGACATGTTTAGTAATTGCAAAATCGATCAGGTCTGGGATTTTTCTTGGGTCTGCTGGCCAGTATGTAGGCTTACCCGGGGATACATAGTCTAGCTTGTTTTCTGGCTTCGTAAGCGCATTGTACAATTGCTTACCCTTTGGCGTCACAAGTCGAGATCCCCAATGGGTGTGCTTGGCGTTATAGTCACCCGCTGCTATGAACCTGTCACCTAGTGTGTTAAAGAATTCCATGAATTGATCCTCAGAGATTGGAAAGCGCGGTGGGCAGTAGACTGCGGCTAGAGTCGTTGAACCATTGTTGAGTTGTAAGGCTATGGACGTAGATTGTAAGTAGTTTTTGTCAAAATTGTTTAAGTGGTGGTGTTTTATGCGATTTCTGATGAGTATTCCAGTGCCTCCATGAGCTTTACCATCTGGATGATTTGTACCATAGAACAAGTATCCTGGTATATGAAAATTGTTTTTATTTGTGAGGTGCGTTTCTGATAGTAGCATTACGTCGATGTTTTTTTCGTAAATGAACTGTGTGAGCTCTTGTGTATGCCGTGACACGCCATTTGCGTTCCACAGAGATATCCGTAGGGAAGCCATTATGCGGATTTTGAAGATACAAGAAGTTGAATCAGGATATTTTGGTTTCTCATGAGCTCTTGCAAAGTATTTTGCATGAACGTCATAAAGTCTTTCATGCTTTGCTGTAGGGATAGCATCATAGCTTCGATGCCACTTTGTTGTGTTTGTTGGATGTTTGTCGGTGTATGTACGGAATGAGCAGTTCTTGTCGGTGGGGCGGGCACTTCTAGTCCGGATTTTAGGGCGCTAGCGAAAGAAATTGTTGGAGTAGTGCTTGGGCCAGTTAGGGGTGGTTGAAAAATCGGTTGCGGAGAGTAGCAATTGACTTTGTTGTATGTATGTGCTGTGGCAATACGTTTGTTTAGTCGGCTCTTCAATTCTTTGTACACCACACAGCCTCTGTAGTTTGCAGTATGTTTTTCCCCGCAGTTACTGCATTTCTTCCCAGACTTATGGCCTTGTTTTTGGGGCAGTTTGCGGTAGTATGAGGTTCGCTACAGACAACACATCGGGACTTAAGGGTGCAGTATGCCTTGGTGTGGCCGTATTCTTGGCAATTAGTACATTGAACTGGATTGATACGTTTGTGCGGCTCCTCCACGGTGATCCTCCGATGTAGCAAGTACTGTAAATTGTATATTGGGTGCACTTCGTTTTTCTTTAGTGCCTGGAGCTCTGGTTCGAGTTCTATTTTGAATAGTGGCTGCGGAACTTTGTCTTTGTTTAAAATATTAATAGCTGTCTTTGCAGAAAAGTTTTTGGCCTTCAGAGCCTCAATTATCTCAGCTGGTGTCACTGTTGCTTCAATGCCCTTAAGTACTACCTGTAGCCCTTTGCAACTTTTTAATTGGTATGTGTAGTAGTTTTTACCAGCATCATTTAGGTATTTAGTCACTATACGGTGGTCTGCTTCTGTTTGGATCTGTAGTTTTATTTCATGAATATTTCCTTTTTTAAGTGGGATAATGTGGAATTTGCTGTCACCAATCAAAGCAACGAGTTTATTTACAAGTGCATTTGTACTTTGTTCTCGTATGAAAATTGGTGGAGGCCTGGTCTTTTTTGGTTCCCCTACCGTTTTTTCGTTGGGTTGTTCGGTCGCAGAATCAGCCAAGATAGCATATCGGTTTGAATTATTTACTGCAGAGTTTTCATTGCCGTTGTTGGTTCGATTGATTTTGGGTTGATTACCTGCCTTATTGTTTTGAGGGCTGAGCTTTCTCTTATTTGGATGTAGCGATCCATGCCAGTCTGCACAGTCGAAATCGACTTCTGCTTTTGTTTTGATTCTTCTTTACGTGCATTATTGTTGTTGCAAACGGTCAGTGCTGCTGAATTATTTACAGCTGGCACAGCGATAATTAGTTGGGCCGCTGACGAAGTTGATGTTGTGGCAGTTGCCAGTGAGGTCACTGCACTCGTTATTGCAGTGTTACAGTTACCCGGGACGGTCGTTTGGCGCTGCGAGAGGAGCGGGGTAGGAGAGGCGGTCTCTTCGCTCCACGACTTGTGAGCCGAAGCAGGCAGAGAGGGAGAGCAAGAACGCGGTCTGTCGTTCTCTGAGGGCAAAAGTTTCGAGTTAGTTGAAGGTGAGGGTGCTCGATCACCGATTTACGGTGAGACGAAAGAAAAGTATGCATTGTTGCGTTGTAAAGAGAGCCGGCGCTCGTCTTGTTCACATTGTCGCTGAGAACGTATGTCGTTTTGATTCATTGTTCTAAGTCCACATATAACAATTACCAGAACAATATGGAATAATTATTTATTTTAGTAAATAATTACTATAGTCAATAATTGTTAGTTGTGCAAACTGCACTTTACACTTTGTGTTTAACTTTCACTATACTGTTGTAGTTTTTAGAACTTGCTATTCGTAGCTTGAAAGAAACACGTCTGTCTGTCTCGAGACGTCGACAAGAAATTATGACCCATTTATTTGACAAAACAATAATACCCAATAATGAAACTAAACTAAACTATTTAAATAAACTAAATATGTTCCAAGATAAACTCTACTCCAAAATAAAGGAAAAATTGTCCACAAACGCCCAACAAAGAACAGAAAAGCTAAACACAAGCAGAGTAGAACCAAAGACACTAGAATAACAAGATGCGTAACGGCCATACTTTTACTTTCTTTCCGCTCACTCCCGCTGAGAGCGTAAGAAATCTAAAAATATAATTTGCTTGCTTGTGTGAGTAAAAACAAGAGCCGAGAACGCGTATAAGTGTGCGTGTTGTGCTAGAAGACGATTTTCGGGCCGAAATCAATTCTGATCGAAGAAACGAATTTACATGGTACATATTAGGGTAGTTTTTGCCAATTTCCTAGCAATATGTTAAAATAAAAAAATTTTTAAAAATTCGCGCCCTGACTATTATAATTTTAAAGCTTTTTAAATTTGTTTGTTAAAATCGCCGCTCGAATTAGCTACCGTTTACACATTTATATTTATGTTTAATTCTAATATGTCTCTCATCTGACAATTTTTTAAAAGCGAAATATTTTTTTTGAAACACTTTTAATGTTTAAAATGAACACACTCAATTACCAAGACAAAATAATTTTCAGTGTCAAAATTCCTATTTTTCTAAATCCTAACTACGAAATGGCAAGATTAATTCCACTCCCAATAAATTCCACACAATTTGTAATAGCACCTAAGTACTTAATATATAATAACAAAAATAATAGTATGTTTTCAACTATGTATAAATGCCCTGTAATAGAAGAACAATTCGTCTGTGAAATCGATTCTATCAATAATCTTAAAAATAATACTTGCCTGGGACACCTTATCCAGAATAAGACCAGCTACTGCGACATAAAGGAAACGGGACTCACGACCGATGTGTTCGAACCGGAAAAAGGCTTCATATTTGTATTTAACGGGAACAACCTCCCAATCATATCCTCCAAACAGACCATAACTAATATCAATGGATCAGCTATAATAAAGTATAACAATTGCACATTACAAATCAATGAAATAAACTACGACAACACGGCGGTATCAACAGAAGAGCACCCCGACTTCTTTCTACCACCAATACGGAAATTAATAAAAAATGCCACTATTAACATACTCACCTTGGAAAAACTTCACCTGGATACACTCACAACATCCAACAAGCTGGTCGTCACGGCAGGAAACTTTCGACACTCGACAAACTTATACATTCTCTTCACCGTATCCCTAGTCGCCATAATACTCACCTGGACACTTCGTAGAGACACCCACATCTTCAATACCGGGCCCGACCACATTCTTCCAATCGTCGCTCCACCAATTCCTCCGTTATGGCCGTCGCCCCAAATGGGGGGGGGGGGGAGAGGAGTTACCGACCCATCGGTACAATTCACCACCCCTCCCTCTAAACCACCACGCCTACACAAGTGAAGACATCGAACCGGGAAGCGTTGAGATACAAAGTCGCAACATAAACATCAACGACAAGTCAGCCGCCGACATCCGCCAAAAAGCTGACACCGCATTCCCTTCGCACAGACAACGCAGCGCATACAATCCCATATACATACATACTTGTTAACATACTTTCCGCTGCGTCAGATACTTTATTTCTAAGAACTCCAACATTGTAATACACATATACATATTCACTGTTAGCTTATTTAAGACCCAAAAATAAAGACGACAGCAGTCGAGATCTAGCAGCAAACACTTGTAGACGTATCCAATATTCAATCCGATCGAATTCCCTGACAGCCGTAGCTACTTTTTTTGCTCTAAACCAAAAAGAACTCTGCTTGGAGATTACTAAATTGTCTTCAAACGTATTTGATTTCACTATCAAAATATTCGTGCATCTACTAAGAGCATCAACATGCTGCATCCTTTTACCCTCTCTATGTATGAGCTCATAATCGTAGTTCTGGAGCTCTAACGCCCATCTAGCTATTCGCGGATTAAGTTCAGTCTTGTTAAGCGTCAAAGTGAGAGAATTACAATCAGTTATAATTTTAAAGCGTTTTCCGTACAAATATATTCTAAATCTTCGCAGTGCGTGAATAATTGCCATTGTTTCCAATTCGAAACTGTGATATTTTGCCTCAGCGACTGTTGTTCGCTTTGAAAAATAAAATATTAGGTGTAATTTTCCATCCTCTTTTTTTTTGACATAACGCCGCACCGAAACCAAGAGCGCTTGCATCACAGTGCAGTTCTATTTCGTCTTTGAAATTATAAATTGCTAAGACCGGTGCTTTCACCAGCTTTTCCTTAAGAGTTGAGAAACAGCTCATTTCATTTTCTCCAAATTAAAATTTTTCATCTTTTCTCAAAAGGTCATATAAAGGTTTCGCTAATGTTGAAAAATCTTTTATAAATCTACGGAAGTATGAACATAAGCCCAGAAAACTTTGAACGGCTTGTATTTTGTCTGGAACTGGAAAATGCTGTATGGCATCTATTCCTTTGTCATAAGCCCTAATGCCTCCACCATTTATAATGAATCCTAAATATTTAATATTTGTCTGAAGGAACTCACATTTATCCATTCGTAATTCCAATTTATTTTGAGTTAATCTGATAAACACATCCTTTAAAGTTTCTAAATGCTCCTCCGAGTTTTTGCTAGCAATCATGATGTCGTCCATGTATACACCGCCGATGCAGTTTTTAGGCCCATTGGCATTCTGAGAAATTCGAATTGCCCTAACGGTGTAACAAATGAGGTGTATTTGACTGATTCCTTATTAACGAATACGTGAAAATAACCGTTTCTTAAATCAAGCTTCGAAAAAACTTTTTTGTTGACTAGCTTGTCTAAAAGGTCATCGATAAGCGGTATCGGATAATTGTCTTTAATTAAAACTTTGTTCAGTTTTCTAAAGTCTATACATAGCCGTATGTCTCCTGTTTTCTTTTTGACTAAAACAATTGGTGAAGCATATTCTGATACACTAGGTTGAATAATTCCCTCTTTTAAATAGCCATCTAATAGTTTTTGTAATTTTTCCTTTTCTGAGTAGGCAAGTCTTCTTGGGGCGCAGCTAAATGGTTTTGACGTTTCTAAACAAAGTTTTATTTCGCATTTGACTAAAGGCTCGGTAGGCTTATTAACGCTTAGGTAGTTGCGTTTAATAATCTCCTTTAACTGACTGTTTAAGGCTTGGTTATTGTTTTCTCCGCATATGAAGTTCATTTGCTCATCCTCTAAGTGATCAATACTACAAATTTCTCTAACAGCTTCTTCATAACTGGGCACAACCGCAGCATAAAGTCCGGAATCCGTCGTGAAGTTGGCTAAAGGCATAACTGTTTCGATGACCGTTTTGCTACCTGCTTCGTTAACAGTTTGACTAACTATACTACTCGCTTCGTTGGCTGTTTTACTAACTGTCTTATTAACTGTTTCATTATCCATTTGACTAACTGTTTTACTAACTGTTTCACTAACTGTTTCACTAACAATAGAACTGATTGTTTTACTATTTGCTTTTTTATATCTTTTACTATCGACTGGGTTGACCGTTATCCTTCCCAAGGCTTCTGGATCCAGTTTCAACTGGCACGCTTCCATGAAATTTCGTCCAAGAACTACATTATGACTCATAGACTCGTCTGGGACCACGTACAAATAAAAATAACATTTAGCTTTTTCTTTTATAATGTAACATAAGCTTTTTCCATGTATTGTCAGTTGGTTTTTATTCAGCCCGAAATAGATTCCTGAAGCGGATTCTAAATTAATTTCTTTGGATACACTGCTTAACTTTGTAAATGATATTGGACTCCCTGTGTCTATGAGGCATTCTGTAATTAATGGGATTTTATAGCTATTGTGAAAAAAAATCTTGACAAGTCTTACATAATTGTTGATATTGGCGCTCTTGCGCTCCGGGCATTGTCCGACGAAGTGCCCAAATGGCCCACAGCCATAGCAGGATCCGGGCTCCCTCTTTGGCTTGAGACACTCCCTGGCGAAGTGCCCTTTGGAGTTGCAATTGGCACAACGTAAGTCCTTATTGGCTGCACCTCCTCCAGTAAGGCGCTTTGATGAACTGCTCCCTGTTTTGTGCTTCGGCAGACGGACTTCCGAGAAAGCCCGCAGAATTTGCATCGGCTCGGAGAAACGCTGTATGCGCGCCTGGTTGCGCAACGCTGGTGCTGGGATTCCTTCAATGATGTTTTCCAGGAGCTCCTCTAGATCGATGTTCATGTCGTTGGCCAGCATCGATCACCTTGTCCTCGAAGTAAACAGCAAATTTCTCATACGGATGCCATTCGCGTTTTTGAAATGCGTTCCTCAGTTCCCCTTTTGACATCTTGACCTCGAATGTCAAGATTAACTGTTCGCACAGCTGGTCGGTCGATTCTAGGATGCGTGTGGCGCTTGCGTGCAGCCAGCGCTGTGCGTTTCCTTTTAGTTTGGCAATTAGCAGCATGTGCATGCATCCGTCGTCCAAATTGTAAATCTTTCCGATGTTTTGAAACTGCGTGACCCAATTGCGCGCACATAAGCCGCCGTCAAACTCCATCGTTACCTCTTTTGCCAAGGCAAGCGATGTTGCAGGAGATTCTAGAAGCTTGTTTACATTTCGACTCTGGTGCTGAACAACACTACCAGCGGTTTCTTTTCCAACACTAGTATGTCCCATATCGATGTTATCGGCGGCGATAGTCACCTTGGTGCTGTTAACATTGGCGTCGGTGCTGTTAGCGCATATGTTAACATTGCCGTGGTTTCTGTTGCTTGTTCTCGATGACGTCATTGATCTGGCGAACATGAGCAGACGTGCTCTTGTTCGCGTCGTCGATATCCGCTTGGATCCTCTGCAGCACAGCCATGTTTGCCTCTATCTCGTCCCGAAGCTTTTTTAGAGTGGCTCTCTCTGCATCCACCAACGATTGCTGATCCAGATCGAGGTTCTCCGGGGGTTCTGACTGCAATGACTGCTCGTCGAACGGGATCGTGCGTGTGTCTCCACCCTGTGGCTCTCTCTGCTTTGGCCAGGCTGCAGCTCCATCCAATTCCTCTACCTCTTCTGCTGCTGATCCGTTATTTGGCGGTGAATCGCCACGCGTTTCTGGGGAAATGGCCTGCAGACGCACTATTAGTTCCGCTTTTGTGCCGGAAGTCTGGCATCCAAGAGCTTCCAACCACTTCTTTAGTTGGGTCACTGAGAATTGATTCCATTTAGTGTCAGGCATAGTGGGTAATGACCACTTCCGATGTTGTGGACGCTGAAAAATGAATATATGTGCTCCTTCCTTTAAATAACTTCACAATCTCTTTATTCGACTTCTCCCTTCAAGCTCACGCCACCGAATGCCGCGCCTCGCGTATTCCTCTTTTCTTATGCTCTCTCAAGTGAGAGAGTGAGCTAGGTGTACATTCTTATCTCTTAATGCTAGCTTATAAGTAAGAGCGAGATAGCAATAATATTCTTATTCCTAACGGGGATATGATCGTATGCTTCTTCGTATGCTTCGTGGGCCTTATGAGTGTTCATCCTACCACACTATGTGCTTAGTTCTCTTGTGGCAAGTGGGATTATTGGCTATACTTATACAACCTTGGTTATCCTCGAAAATAACTATTGGACCATTTAATTCTAATTTCATTTCATTTGTTAATGATTTTAGCCATAATGCTTCCCTTACTCCTTCGAATAGAGCCATATATTCAGCTTCGGTAGATGAAGCAGCAACAGATTTTTGTTTCATAGTACTCCAGCAAATTGAACAATTTTCAAACATTTTAAATATATACCCTGTAGTACTTCTTCTGTCGGTCTCATATCCGGCCCAATCACAATCAACATACCCCATAAGAATTTTATTTACTTTTAAATTCCTTTTAAATGATAACATTAAATTGACAGTTCCCTTTAGAAATTCTTTTAAGACATTGTCATAATTCTCTATTATTGTAGTTAGTATATCGACTAAGATACTTGTCGATGTAATTAAATCCGGTCGTCTACATAACATAACGTACATTAAACAACCAATCAAATTCCTACATGGTGCTTCATATGACTCTTCTACTTTCAAAGCCTCATAATTTATTTTGCTTGGAAGAGGAGTACCAACTGGATTACAATCTTCCATATTGAATTTTTTTTAAAACATTTTTAAAATATGCAGATTGACTGAAAATTTGATCATTTTTTTTTTCAATTTTTATGCCAATAATATATCGTATTTCATTTAGATCGGTCATTTGAAACTTATTCAAAAGATATGTTTTAAATTTAGACATTCTTTCGGAATCACTAGTAGAAATTATTATATCAGCAAGGTTCTGCCTTCACGAGTTTTAATCTCTTCATAGGTATTGGGTATATCATTTAAACACATTTGGGTATTCATCAGACACTTTTCTTAAAATCTATATGATAACTTTGGTTTATCTTTAATTCTCTCACTGCGTCTAATTTGTTCTTGATTTTTATTTTATTTTTTTTTATCACCAGTTTCAGCCACTGGATCGGTATTCTCGAGACAAGTGGAATTTTCATTTGGATTTTCATCAGACTTCGAATCCATAGATTCACAATTTTCCTGCAATGGAAAATTCGACTCTTCATTCTCTTCAATTAGAGAATCAATGTATGGGTCAAAAACATAATGTTTTTCCACAGAGTCATTTTCATTTGAAGTCACCGATTTGATGTTTATTTCACTCTACACTCTTCACACTAGATCTCTAGCTGTCATAAATTTTCTCGAGTTCTCATTCCACAACTTATAGCCATTTGGCTCATATCCGACAAGTATAGTTTTGATCGATTTCTCGTCAAATTTTCGCTTTCGCACTTTATTTAGTGCATATACTGTTGAGCCAAATATCTATAGATATTTCAATACTGGCTTCTTTTTATGCCACATCTCAAATGGTGTTTTTCTTATATTTTTTAAAGCTCTACTTGGGGACCTGTTAATTAAAAATGTTGCTGTCAAAACAGCTGCACCCCAAAAACTTATTTAGTTTAGTACAGTTTATCATGGAGCGAACTTTTTAAGTGATTGTTCTGATCATCCGCTCTGCACCAACATTTAGTTGTGGGGTATGAGGAAACGTTAAATTAAATGATAGCTGATACCTTTTTCGACACAAAATTCACGGATTTCATAAGAGAGATATTCTCTTCCATTATCGATATATAGATTAACCAATTTTTAAATTGAAATGAGCCTCACTCTTTGTTACAAAATCTTTAAATACAAAGAACACGACCAATTTATAACTTATTAAATACGTCACACAATAATGTGTATATTGATCAATAAATACTACATAGTAGTTTTTATTATCAATAGTTGAGGGCGTAATCGGACCGCATACATCCTAATAAATTACAAATAGTGGGCGTTCAATATTTTCTTAATTTTTGTGTTTTCAAATTTTAGTCTTGACTGCTTTCCGTTAATACACGCCTCACATAATTTACTACTATTTACTTGTACGTTTTTTATATATATTATATTATAATATAATATATATTATTATATATATTATATATATTATATTTTCAAACACTTATATGTCCCAACCTCTCATGCCACAAGCGATACTCTGCATCATTTGATATTGCAGATGTATATACTTTACTATTAAAAGTAAATTTTACAGTCGGTACATTATACTCACATACTCCTTCAAATACCAAGTAACCGTTCTTGATTACTTTAATTCCATCCTTATTAAACTCGACGGACATTCCAGCATCTATCATATTCTTTACGGATAGCAAATTGTACGGGATTTCCTTACAATACAACACGTCGTGTAATGTAATGTTGCTTCCAGAATTGTTAAGTTTAACTTGTCCTTTTGCAGTAGCGTAAACAAATTCTCCACGCTTTGCAATCTCAATAGCCACGTTTAAATTTAAATTTTCATACTCAGAAAATAAATTATTATTATTCACTAGTTGATCTGATGCCCCCGAATCTAATATAAAATTTACTTCGTCTGGCTTTACAGTGTAATTTACTAATTTCACCATAAATGCAAATCCGCATTTTTGCTGGGTTTCTACCTTCTGAGTTTGTCTTTCGCTAACTTCTGCATTCATCAGAAATGCAAACGCACGTTCTGGCCGTGTTTCTGTCGCCATCTGAGCCTGTCCCTCTCTAACATTATTTATTTTTATTTATTATTTTCTCTAAACTCTCTCTCCGTGTCTTAGCAAAGTCTAATGTCAAATCGCTCTCAGTAAGAGTTTCTAAACCTGTTATTACTCCTTCATAGTTAGTTATTAAGTAGGTGAGCAATTTTGTCCATTTCGTCCAACTTGTCTCCTGCCGCAACTAACTCAGTTATAAAATCATCAAATAATTGAAAATGGTTTACTAGCAGAGTATCACCTTTTAGTTTTAAAGAGAATAAATGCTTGCGTAGTGACAGTTGAGATGCCAAGCTTTTACGCTCATAAATCCCAATTTTTCAAAAATCTGCTTTGCCGAATTTCCACTGTTGGCAAAACTTAAAAATGAATCACTCAAATATTCTATTATGATCCCCTTTGCATTTCTATCTGCCCGTTTTACTTCCTCGCTTACTTCTGTTTGTTCTTTCTCAATTACATTTAACAAATCGTTTTCCTCTAACTGTACTCGGAACTTCCAAATTGAATATTTTTCACCGTTAAACGGCTTTATATTCCTCTTTCCTTTATCCATGTCTTTTTTTCTTTTGACTTATGACCACGCGTCGTTGCGATAATAAAACTAACTGTTCTTATTTTTTCTTCTTTGTTTCTCCGTTTGCCTTGCGCTTCTTAGAATCACTTTTCGTTGCTTTACTGCTTTTACACTTATGTATATAAGTTAAATAACAAAACTATTAACGGAACTAAATAACCCAAACATAACTGAATGCAATACGATACAACCCAAAGTCAATGCCACCAAAGAAGTGTCGCAACTTTGTGACACAATTTAATTTCAATGACCCATGCAATACGATACAACCCAAAGTCAATGCCACCAAAGAAGTGTCGCAACTTTGTGACACAATTTAATTTCAATAACCCAACATCCGCCGACTTAACATGCACCCGCAACATCAGCGGCTTCAAATTGCTAACGCTGCAATTCGATGCCTAAATCCTATTGGTCAGCGCAGCCCTGCCGAACCTCTGTCGAGCCTCTGCCAGCAGCGCGGCCCAAAGTCACAGCTAACGTAGGGACAGCCTAACAATTGTAAAATTAGTCTAAAATCGAACCTTGAATAAAGAACCACTACTGTGGAGTTTAAATAAACCAAATTTTAGTATTTGAAACATTAACTGGCGCCCGAACAGGGACCAGTGGAAACGGATACAGTCTCATTAAGTTAAGACTTGAGGATTAATTTCCCATCCCAACTCACTGGCCCGCTGTTACCAGAGGACTCATCCCTTAAGACGGATCTGGTGCAGCAAAACCCCATCGGTGGATCGCAAGTCTTGTCAGGTCAGCCCGCAGGACAACCTCTATTGGAGTGATCGCAGGATCCCAAGTAGCAACAGCAAATAGGAACACATCCGGATCAACGGGAGGAGTGACCACATCAATCTCAATAATGTAAGCTAGTGAATAAGTGCAAAATTAAACTTACCTAAAACGAAAGAAAGAAAAGTGAAAACACAATTAAAATTCAATAAGCTAAAAGAAAAGTTTTAAAATAACAAAATTATTAACTAAGTGAAAAAAAATTTAAATTTAAATTAAGTAATAGTGAAGTGAAAAATATTTAACGAAATTGCAAATATTCAAAGTGTGCTTTAATAAATTACATCAAACTGCGTAAAGCGATAATTAAAACCACACTGCATTGCACAAAATAAAAAGTGCATTTATTAGTACAGTATAAATTAAACCCAATCTTGCGATTCCGAAATCAAAGGACCCTCCAAGGTAAAAGGGTAAAACCAGCCACTGGTTTTCACACAATCTAAAACAAACCCAATAAATTAAATCTAAATAATACTGAATAAAATCACACATGCAATTTCTTTAAATACGATTCACACACGAAATATTCATACAAAAATAATTGCTTGCACCAACCAAATAGGACAACCAAAATTATTTAATAAGCATTAATTACAATTTCTATTTTGATAAGTGATAAGTTTTATATAATTTTCAACTCTTCAAGACCAATTATTTTATTCGACACTTGCCCATAAAAAGTTTAGTATAAATTTTATAATCTACAGAGTAAAATTTTAAAATAAGTTAACTTTTCAAATCAATGTCAAACCCGAATAATCTTATTAGACCCGCAGTATTTGATACAGTAGAAACTAGCAGAAGGCAAGTAGCTTTCCAACAACACAGAGACATGGCACAAAACAACGACGTAGCACAAACTATTAGGCAGATTATAACAGAACAATTGCCTGTTCTGTTACAGCAAGCCCAAACAAACTCATTCGACTTCACTAACGCAGAAAATCAGAGTATCAACCCCGAACACCAAAGAAATTTGGATGACTTAGATAAGGTTCCAGACATTAGTAAAGGGACTACGCGAATTTTCAGGCAATCCAGCAGAGTTCGGCTCCTGGAAAAAGGGTGTAGATAGGATTCTAGGAACATACGGGCACATTAAAGGCACATCTAAATATTTTGGCATTATTTGCACACAATTTCGCAATAAAATCACTGGCAATGCCGATATTGCTTTAGAAGCTTACAACGTTCCCCTTAACTTGGACTGCAATATCTAAATACCTTACCCTACATTTCGCTGATAAAAGAGATTTGAGTACTTTAGAGTATCAGATGACTACAATAATACAAGGTCCCAATCAATCTGTTGAAGACTTCCACCAAAATGTCTATAAACACCTATCTCTGATATTGAATAGAATTAGTTGCATGGACTTAAACATTGAGTCACAGCAACTAATGACCAAATTATATAGGGACAAAGCTTTGGACACTTTTATTAGAGGACTACGGGGAGACTTGTCACGATTATTGGGTATGAAAGAACCCACCGATTTACCCACAGCCTTACATCTCTGCTTGAAATTAGAAAATCAAGCTTTCAGGTCCAACCATGCCAACAATAGAGCGCAATCAACTAACTTCCGGCAGGCATCTCAGCCTCCACTAAGACCTACACCTATTCAGAGGCAGCTCCCAATTATTAGCAACCCGAACTTTCAAGACAGGCCATTTTCACAACCAAGCATGGCTCCACAACCAGCCCCGCTCATCTTTCCTCGCCAAAACAACATTAATTTTGGAGAGTACTGCCCAAAACCAATCTAACCAAACGTAGGACCGATTCCCATTGCAGCTCGAACTCAATACATGCCACCACCTCGACCATTTGCAGCTAAGCCACAACCACGGCCAGAGCCTATGGACGTAGACCGAAGTCTTCATACAAGACAAATTAATTACATGAACAGACAAAATCCAGGAGAAGCAGTGAAAAGACCGCCTATGCCATTCGCAACCCAAAATGATGTGACCAAAAAACAGCGGCATTTTAATATCGAAACCTCCCAGACAGACACAACTTCTAATACAGACGCACAAAAAGAGACAGAGGAATCAGAAATGTCAGCGTACGTACAAACAATCGCAAATCAAGAGGAGCAAGCAGACTTTGAACAATCTTTAACTGAATACTCTGAGATAATCAACGACAACAATGAGAATTACCAGTATGACTATACTTATGTTAATTTTTTAGAATAACAAATTCCTCACTTCCATATTATGAATGCAAGCTGAGGAATGGGAAAATTCTGAAAATTCTAATAGACACAGGCTCAAATAGAAATTATATTAAACCACAGTTAGTTTCCAACCCAACACCCAATGAACAAACTTTTGACGCTGTCTCAGTAGGAGGCAACATTCAGATAATTCATCATAAGATGGCTTACCTATTTGATGACCCCAACGCAATAGTCAAATTTTTCTTATTATCTACTCTTAAAACTTTTGACGCGATATTAGGAAACGATAGCCTAAAAGAGCTAGGAGCCATTATAGACACGGGAAAAAAATTAATGTACTTAAAAAGTGGCAAAATCATTCCGTTAAAAGAGGAAAAATTCGAGCAAATTAATGTAATAATACCTAATCTAGATCACCTTTCGCCTAATCAAAAAATAGAATTAAATCGTTTAAATAAAAAAATACCCTAATCTGTTTGCCGAACCAAACGAGAAATTAACTTACACTATTAACGTTAAAGCGGAAATACGTACAAATACAGATACACCGGTGTATTCAAAATTTTATCAGTACCCAATGTCTCTTAAGAACGAAGTCGATAAACAAATAATTGAACTATTAGACAACAACATAATACGCCCATCTCGATCACCCTACAATTCACCCGTTTGGATTGTACCAAAGAAATTAGATTCGTCAAATATAAAAAAATACAGAATGGTAATAGACTATAGAAAACTAAATAGCGTAACAATATCAGACAGATACCCTATACCTGACATTAATGGAGTGTTAGCTCAACTAGGTAACAATAAAATATTTTCGGTACTAGATTTAAAAAGCGGATTCCATCAAATTCTTTTAAAAGATAGTGACATTGAGAAAACAGCATTTTCAGTTAATAACGGTAAATACGAATTCATGCGTCTCCCATTCGGATTAAAAAATGCCCCGTCTATTTTTCAACGCGCTCTCGACGATATTCGTAGAGAACACATAGGCAAAATTTGCTACATTTATATCGATAATATAATAGTCTTTAGCAAAGATGAGCTAACACATTGCGAAAATCTTGACCAAATATTTAAAACTCTAAACTCAGCTAATATAAAATGTCAGTTAGATAAGTGTGATTTCTTTAAAACCAAAGTAGAATTTTTAGGCTTTGTTATATCCGATAAGGGTATAGAAACCAATCCCAATAAAGTAAAAGCAATTGCCAATTACCCATGCCCCAAAACGCTTAAGGAACTTAGATCTTTCCTAGGGCTATCAGGATATTACAGAAGATTCATAAGGGGATATGCCTCAATCGCCAAGCCCCTTACGACATTGCTCAGGGAAGAAGATGGTCGCATATCAAAAGGAGCTTCATCCAAAAAATTAATAAAACTTGACAAAGAAGCCTTGAAAGCATTTGAACAATTAAAAAACGCCCTGATATCTGATGAAGTAATATTGCATTACCCCGACTTCAATAAAGAATTCACACTAACAACTGACGCTTCTTCCAACCAATAGCTTTCATATCCAGAACTTTGTCAAAAACTGAAGAGAGTTATGAAACCGCGCGTAAGGAAATGTTAGCCAAATTCTGGGCAGTGAAATCCTTTAACGGATACCTATATGGTGGATCAAAATATACCATAATATATTAATGGTTTTAAGAAATAATTCAATTATCCATTTAGAAGCTAACGAAATATTTTTGTATAAAGACATATTATTAAAAACACCAGAAAATTGTAAACTATCTAAAAACATAAAAATTTGTAAAAAACAAAACATTGTTAACTTAAGCAAATCTAAATGTATCACAAAATTAGTTCAGGGAAAAGCATCGCTGTGTGACTACGCCAACTCAGAGCACATCCAAAGAGTCGAGGAAATTGACAACAGCCTAATACTACTAAACAACTTTAATGGAACTATACAACACGACAACAAAACACAACAATTAAATGGAACCTATCTACTGCATTTTTGGAACGACACAACAATACTAATAGATAAAAAAGAATTCACTAACAAGGAGAAAACAATTATAAAACCTGGAATACCGATAATTCAGATGTCCCCAATAGAAGCGGAACGGTTCCAAATCCTATCGTTAGAATCACTACATGCCCTAAATATTAAAAACATAGGACACCTGGAAGAAATCAAAACACACTCTATTATGAATCGGATTGCAATCATTACACTGATAGCTACAACGATAATTTTAATAATATTGTCTAAAACATTTATTCGAAAAAAAGGAAAACATAACACTACAAATTCAACAAGAACCACTCAAAAATTTAAATACCCAAATCAAGAAAACTAATATCACAAACTCAATTCAGCCAGAATTCAACAATATCCCATATTTCTGAAACCTACTTGAGGACAAGCAGGAATTTGAGGAGGGAGAGTTAAATAACAAAACTATTAACGGAACTAAATAACCCAGACATAAGTGAATGCAATACGATACAACCCAAAGTCAATGCCACCAAAGAAGTGTCGCAACTTTGTGACACAATTTAATTTCAATAACCCAACATCCGCCGACTTAACATCCACCCGCAACATCAGCGGCTTCAAATTGCTAACGCTGCAATTCGATGCCTAAATCCTATTGGTCAGCGCAGCCCTGCCGAACCTCTGCCAGCAGCGCGGCCCAAAGTCACAGCTAACGTAGGGACAGCCTAACAATTGTAAAATTAGTCTAAAATCGAACCTTGAATAAAGAACCAATACTGTGGAGTTTAAATAAACCAAATTTTAGTATTTGAAACATTAACTTATACAACCAAACATTTTTTGGGTATCGTTATACATACATATGTATGTATTTCGTAAAGCCGATATGTATTTGAATTCAATAAATACATATATTTAAATAAGAAAATTCACTTTCATTTATTTTAATAATTCTTATTTGCACAATTAAAATATTTCACCACCTGGTCGAAAATGTGCCTGGGCCCATAACCTATTGAATTTAATATAATATAATACGTTTAAGTATGTATATTATAAGCCAGCATGCATGTGAGAGGCAACGACGACAGAGTACCAAGAGAACAATAATAGAGCGCGTTCTCTCTTACATGATCATCCCAATCTCATCACTCTGCATAAGTGTGACTTTTGTATTTTCAACACTTATTTTATTAAAAATTGTTTTTCAAAGACTTAATATTTTTTTCTGCGCACGATACTTTCCTTTGGAGTCTTCCTTCCGTTTAGTTGTGCTGATTACTTCCTGTTGGGGTCTTCCTTCAGGTTAGTTATAATAGCTTTATATTCATTATTTTCTACGTATTGAAGAAATATTTTAGTATAAAGAAATTTGTTGGTAAAGTTATTTTTTTAATGGTAATTTAATATGATAAAGACCTTCTAAAGTGCAATGAATTCCTACCGTTAAGTTTGGCAGTAGATATTCTCTTAATATACCCATTCAATTTTCTGGCGTATCATATTCGATTATATGTCCTGTCTTATCAAAACTCTCAATGACTCATGTATTGTATACCTCCCCGTTGTCAATAACAGTAGTTGCTGAAACTGATTAAACGGTTTACGGGTCTCATGGGCGATATTTATTTCTCATCGAATATCGGTTCGAAAAGGAAGTTTCATTTTAGAATGCTCCTTTTAAATTTTATTCATAATTTTATTTTCGAAATGTTTTATTTGATCATGGATTGGTCTCCAAGCGGAAGCTGTGTTTACTTTCTTATCGGGTTGCTAAGTGCTGGCAGAGGCAATGACAAAAACAAAGAGATTCCGCCGATATTTTTTTTTTTGTTTATAAACTGGAATTTGAAATTTGTTTATAAACTTGGGTAGAGTGCTATGCTTCTAATTCTGAAGAGGTGAATTTACAACAATTATTCCAACAAGTTGCTGTGTGTGATGACCGTATAGCACCGGGATCATCCATACACCCTAACTCATAAAATGATACCAATTAAAAATGGTAAATTAATCAAAAACAAAAAATTTTTGACATTTCAAACTACTGTGTATGGTGAACGTTTGTATGCGTCTTAGAGTACTTGGTGTGCATTTCATAAGAATAGTAATTTCATCACCATGGCAATATTACATAAGCCTATATTTGCACTGCGAACGGTAGTTCTAGTTCTATAGTTCTTAGAACAACCGTTTGGCGCGGCGACAGACTGCCGCTGAGTGTTGGTTGTTGTGCAAAAAAAAAAGATAATGTTTAAGAGCTAGATCGTTGTGTAAATGTAAGTTGTGTGATTAATGCCGAATATGTGTACAGCTATTGCTGATAAGGCACTGGGATCGTTTTCGCTTATCAATTTACATGAACACAAATTTATTTTACAGATAAATACAAATAAAAAAAAGAAAAAATAAAAATAAATAAAAAAATTAAATTAAAATTTGTACACAGTAATACGGTTTCCAATATCAAGTAAGCATGTACATATGGATTTGTGTTGCGCCGCTCGTAAAGCCCTTGCGACCTCGACGCTTCACTGTACATTGGCTGCCGCAAAGAGCTGTTGGCGCGCCAGAGTGGCGGCGCGGCGCTTGACGTCGTGTTCGCTTTTACACTGTTAAATTCTGTTTAGTTCGGTTGAAATCTTTGTGCACACCACGCACTGCAAAAAACAAACCAACAAAAAAAAAAAAAAGAAAAAAAAATAATTCAAGAAAAATAATATATATATATCAGACCGAGAGATTAATAAAAAAAAGAACACAAGTAGGTTTTTTCCAATAATGGAAGAACTAGAGCCTTTGGATTATCACTAGGTTGGATAATTGACTTCGAAGTTGAAGTGCTTAGTGAAGGGCTTAGCAAGATTATCCCGATTGATAACGTACTCAGAACTGAACTAATGTATGGGGACATGTCTGGGTTTTTATAGGCAGATTGGGATAGCTAAAGAGCGAAGTTTAAGAGAATAAAGTTATCCCGTGAAGAGAGGAGTAATTGGAGAATCCTGAGACAATTGTGTGTGCGCAAGTTTTTGTTATTTCAGTTGGTTCGCCAAGTGATCGGATATTTAGGGGACGTGGACGTTGTCTCGCCACAGAGTCTAGACTTTGGAATTCGGACTTTTGCACTTTGCTTGTGCCTAAATGACAGCTACGCTTTATCGAAGGGCTCTCGATCTTTGATTACATTTCGTACTTAGACATTAATGTGTTTGTGTGATTGTTTAGTGTGTGTGGTTGGGGAGTTGTGGGTGTAGAATGGATATGTTACTTCCCTATCCTTAAGAAAAAAGCCAGTCCTCAGGTGTTTAGATTAGGGTACAATACAGGGGTATTGGGGGGTGCGGTATTGTCTGTTTCAGGACTTAAAATATTTTCATTTAGTATAGTCTGATATATATTTTTTTTCCCGCCCAACCGACCGAGGGGCGCTGCCGTGTATCGTACGGCTCGATTCGCGAGAAGATATAGACGCGATATAAAAAGAGAACAAGAACGAGGAAATGAATATAATGTAAAATAACTATATTAAATATTAGTGCTAGTATGATCTAATTACGTAATAAAAAAGTTAAAAATCGATTGCTTTCAGAGCGGCAGAGAGTCAAGATTACAGATAATAAGATAAAGTCTATTATAGTCAGAACATAAAACTCTGTAAGGGTCATGCAACTTATAATTAGATCTACAATGATTTAAGATAAGGGGTATATAGTTTATAGTGAATCTAATTGGCACAGAGAAGTTAAGCAGACTAACCAAGTCGGGGCTCTCAACTTCACCACGAATAAGCTTACAAATAAAGACTGTTCTAAGCATCGTTCTGTGGTTCGCTAGGGAAGGTAAATTAATTAAAAGTAGTCTACTGGAATAAGGAGATAATATACGGATTTCATCCCAATTTACACGACTTTTTTTTTGGATCGATTCAATGCGGTCCGAGTGGACTACGTATTGTTGACAGGTGATCAACACTCAAGAATCGGACTAGCGAAATAAAAAAATTTTAGTCATGTAAGGATTCCTAATTCCACCTTTTTATAAAGCGAAGTACAATTTCAGAATGCTGTGAAATAATTTCAGTATAAAGCTTTTATCCTAAACATATTTGAAAGTTCAAAAAAACCTAAAGAATACTTTAGGCCGAGCTTGAGTGAATTAAGATTTAGCAGATCATTCTGAGTAAAAAGTAAAAATGTTCTTGTAATAGTATAAGTAAAAAAAAAAAACAAATTATAATAAAATAAAACTTATTTTTTTAAATAATTAAACAGTAACAATTTTAATTGGCATGTGAGGGCCAACAACGAGTACCAAGAGAGCAACAACAGTGCATTCTCTCTTTCCACGATCCTCTTAATTTCATCACTCTCACATACACACAACATTGCATAAGTGTGACTTTTGTATTTTCAACACGGCACCTCAAAAATCAGACTGATGGAAATTTATTAAACATTTAATGAAATTAAAATTTACTTTCAGACGAGTGGGCGCGTTTTCTAATGTTTGTATTCTTATTTTTATTTTTTTTTTCTCTGGGGCTATTTTTTCTTCTCTGGGGCTACTTTTATTGAACCAGCATATGTTGCAATGAATTGGGGAAACCAAGTAAAACCCAATTAGTTTAATCCAAAAAATAGGTGAACCTTTTGTAACGCGATTCACCCAAATAAACAAGGTAATGATTAGACTAGTAATTGTTTTGATATGATTATAGTATATGATTATAGTAATATATAGTGTCATATCCATAAGTCCATAAGACTAAAAATATTAATATAAAATTTAAAGTCAAATTAAAAATAAAAAAAACAATTTAAAAACTAATTTAAAATAAACTCCGTGTATCCAGAAACATATACAAACACACCATGGCGGTTCAACAACTTTTGGAAACCCACCTAAATCAATTATTAAATCAAATTAAAGAACAGAACTACTACGATGGCACACATGGCAAGCTGTCTGGATTTGTTAACCAGATCGAGCAGCTAGAAGCCAAGCATGCAAATTAACTTTTTGCGGTATTAATTATTTAAAAAAATAATTTTTTATTTTTTAATATTTTATTGGTGTTAAACTTTTCAACTTATCACTTTATCACAAGACACTTATTGTTATCTATTTATACATTTATAAACCGTTCTTTTAATCCTCCCGAATCAGACTGATCTTCAAATTCTGAATCCTAATTCAATCAACCTCGGCCAGAAGCTTTTCTTTGACACTTTCTGAACTTTTGATAAAAGCTTTATGCTGAAATTATTCCACTGCATTGTGAAATTCAATTATGCTGATCGATGCAGTTTTTGATTGAAGCGCAATAAGTTGGCCGTGGTTTGGTCTCCAAGCAGAAGCTGTGTTTACGTTATGTTTGGGTTACTTACTTTAGCGGGTAGCTAAGCGCTGGCAAAGGCAATGACAAAAACAAAGACAAAGGAAATGCCGACGAGATTGAGAAATGAAATTTGTTTATAAACTTTGGAAGGGTGCTATGTTTATGTGTTGGATAACTCTCCCCCTTCTAAAATGACGCGTCCCGCTTCATTATTAATTTCGTTTAAACGCTCATTTAATTCTGTTAAAAATTCTACTTCATTATTGGGTTTTTCTAGTTCTGGCCGTTTTTGCTTGCTCACAAATATATAATTTCTGAATTTTAATATTAACATAGTAATGAAGTACAAAATGATTAAAATTAGTAATATAAATGAAATTGAAATTTTCCAATTGTAAATTTCAATAAATGGGTTTAAAATATTAATGTTGTCAAGAGAAAGTTCTGAATTGTTGGATTTTATATATTCTGATATTTCCAGGTTTTTAAAATGGTTGGTAGTAATGTACTCAAGTATTTTGTTTTCTGAGTTCGTGTATGAAATATTATTTTTTGTAGTTGTGCTGATAAATGTTATTAAATATGAGGCGTTTAAATGAGAATCGTTCACAATATTATTATTTCTATTTATTAGAATGGCACCTTCTTGAATGATATCTATATTCTTATTTTTTTCTAGAATTTTAGTGCACATTGATTTTTCTCCATTTAGTAAACGGGTAAAACAAGTCTTATCTTTACTTATAATACAATAGTTGTTAAAAAGTTCGTTCTTAAAATTAGATATTTCATAAAAGGTAATTTCGTATTTTGCGACCTGATTACTTATTAGTAATTTTCCATCATGTGAAATGGATCTGGCATAGTAAATTTCGCATCTGTTTGTTATAACGGGGTATTTTATATAAATAATTAAGAGTTCTTTATGCAATACAATTTTGAATATGGAGATGTCCATTAGGTCTGCAATAATTACAGGTTGTTTTTCGTGATCTAATATTTCTTTAATGTCTTCATTATTTAAAATTTGTGTGTTGAATAAATTAATTTTGGCTAGTGTGATAGTATCAATAAGGTTTTGTAAGTCAAATGTTAATAAACGTAAACGATGTTTTCGTAACGGCAATTCTTGATCAATAAAAATGTTTTTAAAGTGATCGGAAAGTGATTCTATCTCCTCAAACAATTTGGAATTAATAATAAATTGTTGGTTATTGTTTTCAATTAAATCATTTATTTTATTCTGTCTTTTAATGAAATCATCGTGATCCGGAGTTCCAGCTAACCATTTCCAAACAGTGCCTAACTCATTTATTCCCCTTTTTGATCTAATTGGTATCAATTGTGACAGAATTAATTCCAGTATCTGTATTTCGTAAGTAATTTCCTATTTTGTCCTAATATTTGTATCCTTTCTAACATATCCTGATTCTAGATTGATTATTTCTTTATAAAAAACTTAAGTTAGTTACGTGGAATAAGTCGGCATATGATTCATAGGTAGGGACGTCCTTTTTGTCCTTGAACAGGAAAAATTCGTGATTGGAGTAATCAATTATTTCTGAAGTGGTTATCATTACGAATGGTATTAGAAGTAATAAGAAATGCATTTTCTTTAATTTAATAAAATAAAAAAAATATGGTATTTGTTAAAACTTAATGTTGTCTTTGTGAATAGTTCTGTTTCTATTATTGATTATAACTTTGTTAGGTACGTTTTCCTTAACAATTAATAATAAATTGTTGGTTATTGTTTTCAATTAAATCATTTATTTTATTCTGTATTTTAATGAAATCATCGTGATCCGGAGTTCCAGCTCACCATTTCCAAAGAGTGCCTTACTCATTTATTCCCCTTTTTGATCTAGTTGGTATCAATTGTGACATAATTAATTCCAGTATCTGTATTTCGTAAGTAATTTCCTATTTTGTCCGAATATTTGTATCCTTTCTAACATATCCTGATTCTAGATTGATTATTTCTTTATAAAAACTTAAGTTAGTTACGTGGAATAAGTCGGCATATGATTCATAGGTAAGGACATCCTTTTTGTCCTTGAACAGGAAGAATTCGTGATTGGAGAAATCAATTATTTCTGAATTGGTTATCATTACGAATGGTATTATAAGTAATAAGAAATGCATTTTCTTTAATTTAATAAGATAAAAAAATATGGTATAATATGGTATATGGAATAGTTCTGTTTCTATTATTGATTATAACTTTGTTAGGTAAGGTTTCCCTAACACCTCTTTTTGTATCTAGTTTTTAGCTTATTTCTTTCTCCGTGTTTTTTTTCATAAACAACTTGACCTACATGATATTCTTTTTCTTTGCGATCTTCATTATGAATTCTTGAAATATTTTCGTGATTAATTTTATTATAAAGAATATCAAAAGGTTTTTGGTTTGTTGTTGAATGGATGCTCTGATTGAATTTTTTTGCGGCTCTAATAATTATTTCAGAATAGTCAGTAAGATTAAATTCTTCCTTTATACAACGAGCTAATTCTGTTAATGTTGAATGTGCCCTTTCTACTTGTCCGATCGAGGTACTGTGTCTGGGGTCTGCGAAATGTAGAGTTAAACCACATCTTTGTTCAAAGGATTTAAATTGGACAGAGGTAAAGCTTGGTTCATTATCAGTCATAATTACTTTGGCGTGGGGAAATTGTTGGAGTAGTTCCATTACTTTATTCTCGATGTTTAGTTTGTTTTGTATTTCTTTTACAACCAGGAATTTTGAATAAGCGTCAAATCCTCCTAAGACCATGGAGACGGTAGCAGGCCGATGAAACTGGTCATCAGCCAGCATGATGTCCCGGAACTTGGACACCACTGTGTCGCTCAATGCCCGGACAGGTGTGCGGATCCGCACACTGGGCTCGATCTTGAGCACGACCTCCAGCTTAGTTTTCGCGTCGATCCTGAAGCGAATCGTCGTCGTGCAGACCTTCTCGTCACCAACATTGGTCATCGGAAGCGTAAAGTAAATATGTTAAAGCAACAAGCAAAGACAACAAAACATACTAAAACACCTTTGACAATAACGGAAACGCCAGCAACAGCATTTGATATAGTTTTGCTAGATACCATTGGTCCACTGCCAAGATCAGAAAACGGAAATGAGTATGCTGTTACTATCATTTGCGATTCGTAACGGTACCTATTCCAAATAAAAGTGCAAGATCAGTTAATAAGGCTATATTCGAAAATTTTATTCTAAAGTACGGTCCAATGAAAACAATCATAACGGACATGGGAACGGAATATAAAAACCAAATTAAAGACGACCTGTGCAAATATATGAAGATAAAAAACATTACTTCAACAGCACACCATCACCAGGCATTAGGAACAATAGAACGAAGTCACAGAACATTCAACGAGTATGTTCGCTCATATATATCTGTTGACAAAACCGATTGGGATATATGGATACAATATTTTACTTATTGTTCCAACACAACACCATCGGTAGTTCATGAATATTGTCCATATGAATTAGTATTTGGAAGATTACCAAGACAGTTCACAGATTTTAACAGGATAGACAGAATAGATCCTATTTACAACATGGATGACTATTCAAAAGAAGTTAAGCTAAGATTAGAATTGGCATATAGAAGAGCTAAAAATATATCAGACAAGGCAAAAGCCGTTAGAAAAATAAAATATTATAGAAATATTAGTAACTTTTAATTAAAAATAGGAGATAAGATATTACTTAAAAACGAAACGGGTCATAAACTTGACAATAATTATTTAGGACCATATTTAGTGTCAGAAATAGGAGATAATGACAACATTACAATTATAGAAAATAAAAATAAAAAACAGATAGTAAAAATAGGTTAAAAATTTGTAATTCCTAATACATTTTGTTTGGTTGGCCAACCACAAATAAAAAACTAATAAAAACACTAAAATAAAAAACCTTTACTTTTCAAATACAATCTAAATAAATACATTTTTAATATTTCTTTACTCATTCATTTGAAATACTAATATAAATACATAAAAAGAAAACAATTTTTATTATATACATATATACTTGAAAATAACTTCATATTATTACGTTATTTTTCAAAAGGAGGAAGATGTGGTATATGTGGAACATAATAATAATAATAATGATAATAATAATAATAATAATAATAATAATAATAATAATAATAATAATAATAATAATAATAATAATAATAATAATAATAATAATAATAATAATAATAATAATAATAATAATAATAATAATAATAATAATAATTGTTGGGATGTAGGGGGATGCTGGCCTGGAATTCAAATATGCTGAAAAGAAACACTCGAAGAAAAGCGAACACCAGACTTTTCGTAATTGCGCGGGCGCGATCGGGCGTATGTTTATTTGCTGTGGTTAGTTTTTACACTGATGCTTATTCTAATTAGTTAGGCTATCCCAAGCGCAGCGGAGACTCCTTGGAGACTCTGAGGTGAAGAGCGGGAGAGCGTAAGAGGGAGCGGAGAGCGGGTAACAGTCCAAACCCCGTAACTTGAACATTCCGCCCCCCTTGCAATCACTGGGGTTGCAAAACAGCCATCCTACGGCAGGCTGCAGGCACCGGACACGATCCACCCAAAAACAGTTTTCTGAGCGACCGGCATTCCCTCGTCGAAGGTCAGGAATCCGGATTGGATAACCTTTGGATAAACATCTGCTCCTAAGACCATGGAGACGGTAGCAGGCCGATGGAACTGGTCATCAGCCAGCATGATGTCCCGGAACTTGGACACCACGGTGTCGCTCAATGCCCGGACAGGTGTGCGGATCCGCACATTGGGCTCGATCTTGAGCACGACCTCCAGCTTAGTGTTCGCGTCGATCCTGGAGCGAATCGTCGTCGTGCAGATCTTCTCGTCGCCGACATTGGTCTGCTGCTGACGCCAACGAAGCGTCGATGCAGCTCATGGGGGTGCACGGATCGATAAGTGCTGCGGTCCCGAAGGTCTTCGTGCCGGTCTCCAACTTGACCAGCGCTGTCGGAAGGATGTTCACTCTGTGGCGTTGCAGCAGCGACGAGAGCGATGGGCCTGGCGTGGCCGATTCCGGGCGTCGTGGCGGTGAACTCCTACGCTGTGTTGGCGGATTTTGCCGGCGGGAACGTTGGGACGAGGCCGAAGCTGCTTGCCTGGTTGGCACCGGTTGGAGACGCGAGCACGCTCGCGACCGCGACAACGAGCTAACCTGCTCGTGCATGTGGAGCAGCGTGTGGTGGGATCGGTCGCACTTCTTGCGACACTTCTTGCGATCACCGCTTCGGCAGTCTCCCGTGGAATGCTCGTGAGCAAGGCAATTGGCGCAGTATTTGTTAATGAGGACTGCTCGCAAACGCTTTTCAGCGCTGAGCTTTAGGAACCTCGCGCACTTCCGAAGATGATGGATACCGCGGCAGACTCGGCATCGGTAGGATTGAATACCTCGGGTACGCGTGCTCTCCAAGGCACGAGCACTGCGTGCATTTTGTTGACGAGGGGCCATGCTGCGCGTAGTTGAATGTCGAAAGGAGATCTGTGTCGAAAAAGAGGACATTCTACTTTGGGCTGAGGCTGACACTGGACCAGTTAATACTGGTCCAGACCGAAAATGGTCTCTTGCCCCAAGAGAGAGCCACAGATGTTGGTTTTTGCTCCACTCAGAAGCACCGAAGGCAGAATGTCGGCTCCGATAAGGACATCTATTTGTGCGCTCTCATAGAATTTTGGATCCGCCAGTGGAAAATCGGGAAGATCCCGAAGGAAATTTTGCGGAATTGGGTAGGAAGGCAGATTTCCGGCTAGTTGAGGGAGGACATAGGCCGTCGTCTCCAACTGCAACGCGGGCCTACTCGGAGATCGGATGGTGAAACTGCAGAGCTTCTTGGACTGAGCAGCTACTGTTTGGTTTAAGCCCGAGACTTGGGCTTGAACCACCTGGAATGGCAATCTAATTAGATTGAACAGTCGCTCGGTTATGAATGTCGCCTCTGATCCGGAGTCGATCAGGGCGCGTGCCTTAAAGTTAGTGCCAAGATAGGAAATGTTGATTATGGCAGTGTCAATAAGGATAGCTCTTGAGCCCGTGGCGAAATAATTTTGAACACCGGCTTGCTCATTTGGAACGAAATTGGCCTGATTAGCGGAAATTGGCCTTGCAGGATTTGAAGGGCTTGAATTGCTGGAAAAGTGGTTGTTTCGGTGCAACAACGTGTGATGCCGGCCACGGCAAGTAAAACAATTGTGCGTGCTTTTGCACTCACGAAGCTGATGTCCCTTTGCAAAGCAGTTTAAGCATAACTGCTTCCGTTTAATGTAGGCTGACCGGTCGTCAACCGACATTTGGAGAAAACGCGGACATACACGGACAGGATGGTTTTCCTTGTTGCACAAGTCGCAACTTTTCGATTTTGGAGCCACTTTCGTCTCATAGGAATTTAGTTTTCTAGAGGGCCCACTTGAGTTCATCGCTTTGGAGTGCGACTGACTTGGTACGGACGGTCTCACATCATCGATGGCCTCTAGGGTTCGATGACGTTCTGTGAGGAAGGTGTTCAGCTCTCCCCATGTCGGGATGTCGGCTTTCTTATGTAGCGACTGCTCCCATAAGGAGAGAGTTATCTTCGGGAGCTTGGATGAACACAGATATACCAGCAGGCAGTCCCAGTTCTCAGTGTTGATGCCTGACAGTTCTAAGGCAGTCAAGCAACCTTGAACAGTACTTTGCAGTACCTTCAAGGCCGCCCCTGATTTTTGTGGTATCGACTGCACATTAAACATTATTTTCAATTGACTGTTTACCAACAATCGTTTATTTTCGAAACGCTCTATTAGGTTTTCCCACGCAGAGCGGAAACCCTCGTTGGTGAGAGGCGAAATCGAAACTATGGCATGCGCGTCGCCACTTGTTTTGGCATTTAAATGGAATAACTTTTCAACCGGAGTCAGCCGTGGATTATTGATATAAATGGCTGTGAAAAGATCCCGGAAAGTCGGCCAGCAAAGATAGTCGCCTGCGAAAACTTCTGTATCGCATGGAGGCAACCGACAGCCATACTCATTCCGGCAATCTTGAGTAGACTCCAAAATCTAACTCCTGAGTTTCACTACACGTTTCTCCTTTAGGCAGCTCCTAGGGCGCTGGGCCCATAACCTGTTGTTTGTTGAAAAGGTGCTCCAAGTGTGGAACACTGACAACTATATTGGGAAGATCCTAATCTTCACCCAAACTCAGCGCATTGAGAGCAAAGGCCGAATGAGTAAACGCGAAATAAAAAGTCTTGAGCCGAGCGTCCGAACACGAAGAAGTTTTATTTGAAACTGAACCTTTTTTTTTTTTTTTTTTTTTTTTTGCGTGCGTTTATTTATTTAAAATCTGTCCTAGTGGGCAATAATTAAATGGTTTTGCGGGGGAACATTAGCTTAAGGGATACTATTGTACATGTATTTGTGGCGGGTTTTATATGTGTTGTCTATTGTTGTGGAAGATCGAGAGGGTGTCTCCTCATGAGACGTCTGCTTGTTTGGCTATTTCTTTTTATCGTCTCCGATGGGCATAATCGAAGAAATACGAAATGGAAGGGAAGCGGGTTTGGAGCCCGGTCACACTTTTGAAAAGTAGACAGATTCCTCAGACTGCTCTTAATAAATTTAAGCTTGCCGCCGTGAACGGTAAAAGCAGCGGAAAATGACCGTATAGGATGTAATGGGTGAGAAAGTGGTGTAGAAATTGCGAAGTGGAAACGCCGTAGTTTAGACTAATTGGACAGGTGACTCGGAGTGAACAGCGAATTGTATAAATGACCTGTGATTTATGGTAATTAGGTCCACCTTATTTACGGCTGGAACACTTGGAATGTGGAACACGGTGAAATAAAATGTTTATTAGAACGAAGAAAATTTTATTTTTTTGTTTACAACTGGTAACGGAGAAAATGGAATGGTGGAATTGGAGTCTTTTCTCCGCGTTGTAAGTACTTCTAAAACAAACACAAATTAATATCCAAGCAATACAGGAAAAAATATTTGTCGGGTGGACGACTTGTATTCGGCGGTCGTATTATTTATTTATGGATAATTTTTTTGCAAATTTTCAAAAAAAAAAATAAATAAAAAATAAAAAATTTAATAAATATTGAAAAAGTTACTTGTTAAAAAAACGAAAATAAAACCGCTTTTAATTTATTGCTCGGAAATTAATTTGGAAATTTACGGAAAAAATTGATGGAAAACAAGACTCCTTTTCCGCGTCGACACTCGGAATAAATTTTAATTGTGGTTTGGATTTGCCGACGGGAAACAATTTAAACTTTGGTGTACGTTTAAAGGGAATGCAGATAATGTGCGCAATGTATGTCAGTAATATATGTATGTGGATATGTTGATGTAATATGTGTAATATATGGATGTAGTATATGTAGATGTAATATATGCAATGTATATGGATGTAGTATATGTTGATGTAATATATGTAATATATATGGATGTAGTATATGTTGATGTAATATATGTAGATGTAATATATGCAATGTATATGGATGTAGTGTATGTTGATGTAATATATATGGAACTGGCGGGTAAATGTTTAATTAATATTTTATTTGGAATGGCCAGAGAGGGTATGTGTTATTTGTTTCGTTGTTGTATTTTTTGATAGCAAAGCAAATTGTATTAAGTGGACTGCGGAGTTAAAGCAAAAATGTGTTGCGAAAAGAATTTGGCTTGCGTTTGACACAGTGAAACGAGAAAAGAATTTTTTGCCAATTTTGGCAGAGCTTTGGATTTAGAAATTTTCACTGAACTTGGCACAAATTATTCACTTTTTTGGAATTTGGAATTTTGCACTATCGGATTGGATTAATATTTAAATATATTCGGAAATTTGGACTTAGAAATTTTCACGAATGACGGTGAAAGGAGAACGGTGGGTAATATGGCGGCGCCCGTGAGAATGAATAAGTACTTTTATTTAATTGCCTTTTGTCGGAGAAATCCGTTAGATTTGACAATAAATCTTACAGCAAATTGAATGAAATTGGATTTTCGAACCTTTTGCTGCAGACCGGCAATTAAAAGGAATGGAAGTTTCGTACTTATCTTATAATTTGTTCGCTGATGGACAAACTTGAAAATCCAGGTGATTCGGCTCAAAGGACCAAAATGTTGGGATGTAGGGGGATGCTGGCCTGGAATTCAAATATGCTGAAAAGAAACACTCGAAGAAAAGCGAACACCAGACTTTTCGTAATTGCGCGGGCGCGACCGGGCGTATGTTTATTCGCTGTGGTTAGTTTTTACACTGATGCTTATTCTAATTAGTTAGGCTATCCCAAGCGCAGCGGAGACTCCTTGGAGACTCTGAGGTGAAGAGCGGGACAGCGTAAGAGGGATCGGAGAGCGGGTAACAGTCCAAACCCCGTAACTTGAACATTCCGCCCCCCTTGCAATCACTGGGGTTGCAAAACAGCCATCCTACGGCAGGCTGCAGGCACCGGACACGATCCACCCAAAAACAGTTTTCTGAGCGACCGGCATTCCCTCGTCGAAGGTCAGGAATCCGGATTGGATAACCTTTGGATAAACATCTGCTCCTAAGACCATGGAGACGGTAGCAGGCCGATGGAACTGGTCATCAGCCAGCATGATGTCCCGGAACTTGGACACCACGGTGTCGCTCAATGCCCGGACAGGTGTGCGGATCCGCACACTGGGCTCGATCTTGAGCACGACCTCCAGCTTAGTTTTCGCGTCGATCCTGGAGCGAATCGTCGTCGTGCAGACCTTCTCGTCGCCAACATTGGTCATCGGAAGCGTAAAGTAAATATGTTAAAACAACAAGCAAAGACAACAAAACATACTAAAACACCTTTGACAATAACGGAAACGCCAGCCACAGCATTTTATATAGTTTTGCTAGATACCATTGGTCCACTGCCAAGATCAGAAAACGGAAATGAGTATGCTGTTACTATTATTTGCGATTTAAGAAAATAATTGGTAACGGTACCTATTCCAAATAAAAGTGCAAGATCAGTTGCTAAGGCTATATTCGAAAATTGCATTCTAAAGTACGGTCCAATGAAAACAATCATAACGGACATGGGAACGGAATATAAAAACAAAATTATAGACGACCTGTGCAAATACATGAAGATAAAAAACATTACATCAACAGCACACCATCATCACACATTAGGAACAATAGAACGAAGTCACAGAACATTCAACGAGTATGTTCGCTCATATATATCTGTTGACAAAACCGATTGGGATATATGGATACAATATTTTGCTTATTGTTCCAACACAACACCATCGGTAGTTCATGAATATTGTCCATATGAATTAGTATTTGGAAGATTACAAAGACAGTTCACATATTTTAACAGGATAGACAGAATAGATCCTATTTACAACATGGATGACTATTCAAAAGAAGTTAAGCTAAGATTAGAAATAGCATATAGAAAAGCTAAAAATATATTAGACAAGGCAAAAGCAGTTAGACAAATAAAATAATATAGAAATATTAGTAACTTTGAATTAAAAATAGGAGATAAGATATTACTTAAAAACGAAACGGGTCATAAACTTGACGATAATTATTTAGAACCATATTTAGTGTCAGAAAAAGGAGATAAAGACAACTTTACAATTATAGGAAATAAAAATAAAAAACAGATAGTCCATAAAAATAGGTTAAAAATTTTTAATTCCTAATACATTTTGTTTGGTTGGCCAACCACAAATAAAAAACCAATAAAAACACTAGAATAAAAAACCTTTACTTTTCAAATACAATCTAAATAAATACATTTTTAATATTTCTTTACTCATTCATTTGAAATACTAATATAAATAAATAAAAAAAAACAATTTTTATTATATACATATATACTTGAAAATAACTTCATATTATTACGATATTTTTCAAAAGGAGGAAGATGTGGTATATACGAACATAATAATAATAATAATAATAATATTAATAATAATTATAATATGAATCATAATAATAAGACAACCAATAAGTAAACTTAAGACCTCCCTAGATCCTTAAGGTCATCCTAATCCTAAATATGCAAATTCAGCAATGTACGCCTTTAGGGGTCGCAATTGACTCCCATTGGTTATCGAGTATGAACTTCATATATACATATTGCAGATTTGGCTAGCGTCAGCACTTCGCTGTCACGAGCGATCGACCTGCAGACCACGCTAAGTTCAGTTATAAAATAAGAATATCAAGAAGTACACGTTGTGAAGAAAAAGAAAGTAAAGATGAAAATAACTAACTACGTTTGGAATTAATTAACTACACTTTAACTAAAACACGATTATTTGAAACACGTAAATTCGGAGAAAATGCTAAAGATAAAAACATCAGCCCAAGACAGACACGGACGAAATTTTAATTATTTCCCACGTTCCTAGCAAGGGCACTAAAGATCCAATATTTCAAATAGTTCCGTACCCAGATGAGCATAACTATATTTTAACCGAGCAAATATTCCACAAATTCTACATATTCAATAACCAAGTATTTCATAAAGATACAAATAAATTAATACTCGACAAATGTATTGTAGGACTTATCAAACAAGAGCAAAATCAGTGCAAATACATCAAAACCCATAGAAATTTCCAAATAAATAATGTAGAACCAAATATACTTTTAACATGGAATATTCCTGAAATAGTTGTTAACCAAGATTGTACAAACAATAAAATATTAATATCAGGAAACCACATTATTAAAATTAAAAATAGTACCATGCAAATAGATAAATTCCTAATCTAGCAGATTTTACACAAACGATTTATATCACCAACAATGTTACACGCTTAGAACCAATAAATCACTAACAAACAAGAGAAATGATGAAATCCCATGTAGAAAACTACAACTTTTTTCAAATTATTTGCATTACAACTTTTGTCATAATGATAATTAGTTTGACGCTGTATGTAGCATATAAGTTTAAAAATATACCTAAGAAAATTATTGTCAAATATCGTAAGCAAAAAGAACACAGGCACCTTGAAAATAATGTCAATGAGAATATTCAATAAGGAAATAATATAACCTTATACCCAAATTTAACGACCTGAGGACAGGCCAAATTCAAAGGTTGCGGGAGTGACATATCCATAAGTCCCTAAGACTTAAGCATATGCCTACATACTAATACACTTACAACATATACACCCCAATACAACATACACTACTCCGGATGTACCCAACAGCTACCAGATAAGAAAAAGATTGTTATATGATCCTCGAGAATGGAAAAAACCCCAATTCTAGATAAGTCACCCTTTGGTAGACTAAACATCCGTCCCCTAATTTAAACAATTCCTTGCTTAAGCCTCACCCCATCGTCACGTTCCCACGTTCAAACCTCGGAGCCGCAATCCCGAAAAACAAAAGTATCGATTTCAATAAACAAATTATAAGAATCTAAGAGCACTTGTATCCAAGAGTAAATGCACTTGAATAAAAGAGAAACGCAAAGCTTTTTCTCTTCACGATCAGAATCCTAAAGTCTAAAGTCCATATTAGAAAAGCTCGATACCGAGGCTTGAACGTCAATCAAATCAGACGTTCTTCTCAAATAAAAAGTTTTGTAATCATTTAGTGAAATAAAAATTATATTTTTTTCACTTATAAATATTGCAAGAATTTAATTATATATATATTGTTACATTTTCCTGCCTAATTGGTGTATGGCTTTACGGGCCATTCTTCTCATCGGGCAATAAAAGATCCGCTCAATGTCACAATTGGTTTTTTTTTGTAATTATTTAAAAAATATATGCATCGCAGTGCATCGGTACTCGCTTGTCAGTTGTTGTTGTTGGAGATTATTGGTACACCGTTGTTTTTGTATGCGGTGGCGCACCACAGTGTGAATACTATTCCCGCGTTGACGTAGTGGGCGGTCTGCACACCACGTTTTTCTGTGTCAGCTGGGCGTCGCCGGTGTTGGCTCGCTGACACTCCCTCGATGACGTAGTGGGCGGCCGTTTGCTCACCACGTTGATGATGATGTCTTCTCATTTGGGGTTATGTGCCGGGGCTGCAATGCCTGCACGTGGATTCACAATGTGGTGTGAACAATGGTCCAAAGCAGTCGTTTGGGCAGCTTAACTTAAATTCGGGCAAGCTTTTCGGCTGGGGAGATTGAGTTTTATTAATTGTTAAGGATTTTATTGGTTTTTCTGAGTGAGCGGGTGTGGTGGGTTTTTTTCCGACATAGTGGTCTAGCTCAGCTTGTAGTTTTTGAGCTTTCGACCATTTTGGCGGTGGAGTATTCGTATATAATAGCCACTTTAGGTGCGCTATTCTCTTTTTTTCTTTATTTCGAACTCCGCCCCTACTTACTCAGATCGCTGTTTCTCCACAATTGCCGCCGTCTTGGTTGATAAGCGTTTAAGATAAGCATCGAATGCCGGGCGCGCTGACTTTCTCACGTTCAGTGCTTGCTGATGGAAGTTGAAAACTATCACAAGCGGCTTCCTTTTGCTTCTGCTACAGCTTATAATGTCCTGCAATCTTCGAGTCCTGTCACGGTCGCCATGTAGTTGTTATCATGTGGTTGTAGTCGTTTTAGTTTTTTGTTGTAATTGTTTTTTCTTC
>NC_024512.1:1987475-2004934 GCF_000001215.4 Drosophila melanogaster | reverse complement strand
GAATTCTCTGGGGACCCAGCAGAATTCGGCTCTTGGAAAAAGAGCGTTGATAGAATCATGGAAACTTATACCCGATTTGTGGGTACTCCAAAATATTATGGTATACTTCATACCATAAGAAATAAAATTGTCGGAAGTGCCGACGTGGCACTCGAGTCATACAGCATTCCGCTGGATTGGAATGTCATGTCAAGATGTCTCACTCTGCATTACGCAGACAAACGAGACATAACTACACTAGAATACCAAATATCAATTTTGGTTCGCGGCCAAACCGCAACCAAGACCAGAACCAATGGACGTGGACCGCAGTATACAGAAGAGAAATGTCAATTATATGAACCGACCACATTTTGACGCCGGCAAACGACCGAGTGGACAGACTACAGACATAAACAAAATACAAAGAAATTATAATATCCAAACTACGGGCATGGGACATCCAAGTGTCAAAATAGCTGGGCCCAGTTCAAGCATGACAGACTATCAACGGTCGATGCAAGAATATGAAACCCAGAACGACATAAACGGCACCATGGACGAATATTGCAACGAACTGACGGACTACTTAAATAACGATGAGCAACAACAACAGATGCATTTTTTAGATTAGAAGACTCCTCACTGCCATACTTCGAATGTAGAGTGAGGAGTGGAAAGGTAGAAAGGTGTTGATCGACACGGGCTCCAACAAAAATTATATTCAGCCAAAACTGGTGTCGAATGCAATACCAAATTACAAGCCTTTCATAGCTGCCACTCCGGGTGGCAATATAAAAATAACACACTACAAAAGAGCAGACCTTTTTGACTGGGAAATAAAATTTTTCCCTTTAACATCTCTTACGACATTCGACGCAATTCTCGGCAAAGACACCCTGAAAGAAATGGGAGCACAGATAGATTTAGGAAATTTGACCATGACACTAGGAAATGGGAAGAGGATTGCTATCAAGGAACGAAGGTTCGAGGCTGTTAATACAATCAGCCCCAGAATAGATCACTTGGGACAAAAACAAAAAGAAAAACTGAATCGGGTAATTAATAATTATCCAGGTCTCTTCGCAGACCCGAACCAAAAACTGACCTTCACAACAAATGTAAAGGCAGCAATTCGAACCACATCGGATACACCTGTGTATTCGAAGTTTTATCAGTACCCGATGTCCCTAAAAGATGAAGTCAATAAACAAATAGCGGAGCTTTTGCGCGACGGAATAATTCGACCATCAAGGTCACCCTACAATTCACCAGTGTGGATAGTGCCAAAAAAACTCGACTCCTCTGGTAAAAAGAAATACAGAGTCGTGATTGATTACCGAAAACTCAATATGGTAACAGTAGCAGATAGGTACCCAATCCCCGATATTAACGAGGTTTTAGCCCAACTTGGTGACAACAAAGTTTTCTCGGTGCTCGATCTTAAAAGTGGGTTTCACCAGATCCCACTAAAATACTCCGATATCGAAAAGACCGCCTTCTCCATAAATCATGGAAAATACGAGTTCACTCGACTCCCATTCGGTCTGAAAAATGCACCATCAATATTCCATCGCGCACTCGACGATATCCTTCATGAGCATATTGGCAAAATATGTTTCATCTATATCGACGATATCATTATCTTTAGCAAAGATGATGAAACCCATTACAAAAACCTGGACATAATTTTCAAGACCTTGCAACAAGCCAACATGAAATGTCAGTTGGACAAATGCGAGTTTATGAAGAGGAAGGTAGAATTCCTGGGATTCGTCGTGTCCGACAAGGGCATAGAAACCAATCCAATCAAAGTACAGGCAATTTCAGACTTCCCAATTCCAAAAACACTCAAAGAACTGAGATCATTCTTGGGATTATCTGGATATTACAGGAGATTTATACCCAACTACGCTAAGTTGGCAAAACCACTTAGCTCGCTTTTGAGAGGGGAGGATGGACGAATATCCAAGACATTATCGTCAAAAAAATCCGTCTCCCTTAATAACGAAGCAAGAAGCCTTCAAGAAATTGAAGAGCAGTTTGATTTCCCCAGACGTGATACTCCACTACCCAGATTTTAAAAAAGAATTTAACAATGGACGCTTCCAATTTCGCAGTGGGTGCTGTTCTTTCACAAGAAAACAGACCCATTTCATTCTTATCGAGAAATGAGAAAGAAATGCTAGCCATTATCTAGGCTCTAAAAAAGCTCAAAATTTACCTTTACGGTAAAGCAAAGGTGAAAATCTTTACCGACCATCAGCCTCTGACCCATTCCCTCAGCAGCTGGAATGGAAATGCGAGAATCAAAAGATGGAAGTCATACCTCGAGGAATACGACTATGAAATTCTCTATAAACCAGGCAAAGAAAACGCTGTGGCCGACGCTCTGTCCAGAGGACCAACAGCCGCGCAAATAAACTCGGTATCCTCAACAATGCACAGCTCTGACAGTTCGAGCCATGGGTTGATACCTAGCGGTGAAGCCCCAATAAATGCATTTAAAAATCAAATTTTCTTCCGGAAATCAGAGTCGGAGAATTACTCAGTTAGCATCCCATTCCCGACATTCCATAGGCATTTAGTGGACCGTAAATTGTTCACACCTGATAGCCTCTTGTCAGATTTGAAGAAATATCTTAACCCATCCGTGATAAACGGAATTTTCACATCCAAGGATGTAATGGGGAAAATACAAATCCTCTACCCCATCCACTTTAAGGGTTTCAAGTTTAATTACACTCAGAAAGGTCAAAGACCTTGTTACCGAAGCCGAACAGGAGGAAGAAATACTTAGGACACACAACAGAGCACACAGAAACGCTTTGGAAAATAAAGCTCAGCTGTCTGAAAGAGTTTTTTTTCCTAAAATGAGGAAAAAAGTTTCAGCTATCGTGAGTCAGTGTTTGGTGTGTAAGACCTCTAAATATGACAGCCACCCCACACATCCGGAAATCAGAGAAACTCCCTCGCCAGAATACCCCGGACAAATTATTCATGTCGACATCTACTCGACAGAACGATATCTGGTGCTCACAGCAATCGACAAATTCTCCAAGCTGGCTCTGGGAAGAGTCATTAAATCGAAAGCTATAGAGGACATTAGAAAACCCTTAAGAGATATCGTATTCTATTATGGAGTGCCCAAGCTAATAGTAATGGACAACGAAAAGTCCCTCAACTCAGCTTCTATCAAATTCATGTTGGCAGACCAGCTGGGCATTGAGCTCTATAAAGCACCTCCGTACAAGAGTACGGTAAACGGACAGATAGAACGATTTCACTCCACACTCTCTGAAATAATGAGATGTTTGAAAGGAGATGGAACACATAGAAGCTTCGAAGAACTTCTTGATAGAGCTATCTATGAATACAACTTCACTGTCCATTCGGTCACAAAGAAACGATCCCTAGAGGTGTTCTTCGGTAGGGTAACTACCGCGTCACCAGAACAGTATGAACAAGCTAGACTGGACAATGTAGACCGTCTTAGAAAGAAACAGGAAACTGACATTAAAAATTACAACCGGACAAGAAAGCCCATAAAGACCTACATCAAGGGCCAAGAAATTTTCGTTAGGGTTAATACAAGATTAGGATCTAAGCTATCAAACAGATTTAGAAAAGAAATAGTTAAGCAAGATAGAAATATTACAATACTAACAGAGTCAGGAAAAATAGTGCACAAAAGTAACATCAGATCATGATTACTTTTAGGATACTCACTGTGGTCGCATTGACAAATGGACTCATTGAAATAACTAACTACACCGACGCACAGACTGTGACGATTTACAACGGGATAGGACAGATACAGATAGGAACAACGAAAATTGTCCATATCATTGACTTGGACCACGTACAACTGACCATGGGAAAACTAACAGACTACATCGATCAGGACTTCAACGACGACAAGTCATATCACTTACTGAACTACGAACTGACACAGATGAAGAACTTGCTCGACACTGTGATCCTGGCAAAGACAAGGAAAACTAGATCGATAAATCTTATAGGGACGGCCTGGAAGTATGTTGCCGGTAGCCCGGATCACGATGACCTTGTAGCTCTGACCGACGGGATAAACGACTTGACGGATAACAACAATAGACAGGTAATAATCAATAGACAGCTGGAAAATAGAATGAACCTACTAACTGACGTAACCACGAAAATACAAAACTCAATCAGAAAAGATTCTACCTTAAAGGATGAGCTGGCCATAAGGCTACAGAACCAGATTAGGCTCGTAAAAGAAGAGATAGTCAACATTAAATTTGCCATTCAATGGGCAAGGCTGGGTGTTATGAACACATTCCTGCTAAACGAGTTCGAGTTGAAACAGATCGACAGCCTACTCAAAATCAATAATATGCCGACTTCTGCCTTAACGGTCGAAGAAATGTTAAAACTCTCAGACGTTTCCGTTTTACATAACGGAACTACAATTTTGTATGTTATCAAATCCCAATTTTAAGACCAACTAATTTCCTAAATTATCAAATAAGGCCGGTAAAGAAAAACAATAATATCATTAATTTACCAGCTAAAGAAATTTTTTAATTTAAAGACGAAATGTACGGAATTAATGCCTTTTGCAAAAGTTCAAACAGTTTAAAAATATGTAAAGATAAATTCATTAGTAATTTAAGTAAAGACCTTTGTCTACCCGAACTTTTAAATGGAAAGCAATCAAGGTGTGAGTTCGCCAATGCAGAACACATCCCTGCAATAGAAGAAATTGACGACGGGCTAATATTACTCAACGACTCAACAACATCCCGTTTTTTTTGATGACCGCTTGAGGACAAGCGTCGATTAAGAGGGGAGGAGTTATTGCCCTATAAGTTATTGTCCCACATCTTATATTTCAACATCATTTCTGGGTAAACACAAGTGCCCAAAATGCTGACCAAAGGTCTGCATTCTTTGCGCTGTCAACGACCAGCTAAAAGTGCGATCATCTGCACTTCTCCGCCGCGTAGCCGCTGACGACCACTGATTCGCTGCCGACGCCTGCTGCGACGCTGCCGACGCCCACACTTGATTGCTAGGGACTTAGGGAAATATTTAGTATCTTAGCTTTAGTTTCAAATGAACAATTACAATAAACGGTCGCTTGCGATCTACAAAATAAAAATCAATAAACTGTAATTATTTACTTACATACATATGTATGTATTTCGCAAAGCCGATATGTATTTGTATTCAATAATTATATATTTAATATATATTTAAATAATATATAATATATAATATTTAAATAAGAAAATTTACTTTTATTTATTTTAATTATTCTTATTTGCACAATTACAATATTTCACCACCTAGTCGAAAATGTGACTGGGGCCCTAACCTATCGAATTTAATATAATATAATACGTTTAAGTATGTATATTATAAGCCAGCCCATCAACCAAATAGTGAAACACTTTCCTTGTTCTAACTATTCAATAATAATTTTATTTAAGCAACTGATAGAACTGCACTGTCTCGTTGTATGCAAGCGAATGGGACGATTACTCTCTAAAATGCATGTAAGAGGCAACGATGACAGAGCGCGTTCTCTCTTACACGATCCTCCCAATCTCATCACTCTCCACATACACGCATCTCTGCATAAGTTTGACTTTTGTATTTTCAACAATTTTGTATCACATTAGTGATCCTTATTAAGGCAGGGGCATCAGGAGATGGAGACGGCATCATAGGATTGTCAATTTTTTAACTTTGGTTTATCTTTAATTCTCTCACTGCGTCTAATTTGTTCTTGATTTTTATTTTCTTTTATTTTATCACCAGTTTCAGCCACTGGATCGGTATTCTCGAGATAAGTGACATTTTCATCTGTATTTTCATCAGACTTCGAATCCGTAGATTCACAAATTTCCTGCAATGGAAAATTCGACTCTTCATTCTCTTCAATTAGAGAATCACTGTATTGGTCAAAAACATCATATTTTTCCAAAGAGTCATTTTCATTTAAAGTCACCGATTTCATGTTTATTTCATCCACCACTACATCTCTAGCTGTCATAAATTTTCTCGAGTTCTCATTCCACAACTTATAGCCATTTGGCTCATATCCGACAAGTATAGTTTTGATCGATTTCTCGTCAAATTTTCGCTTTCGCACTTTATTTAGTGCATATACTGTCGAGCCAAATATCTTTAGATATTTCAATACTGGCTGCTTTTTATGCCACATCTCAAATGATGTTTTTCTTATATTTTTTAAAGCTCTACTTGGGGACCTGTTCATTAAATATGTTGCTGTCAAAACAGCTTCAAACCAAAAACTTTTATTTAGCTTAGTACAGTTTATCAAAGAGCGAGCTTTTTCAGTGATTGTTCTGATCATCCGCTCTGCAATACCATTTAGTTGTGGGGTATGAGGAACCGTTAAATGATAGCTGATACCTTTTTCCACACAAAATTCACGCATTTCATTAGAGAGATATTCTCTTCCGTTATCGATATATAGATTAACCACTTTTAAATTGAAATGAGCCTCACTCTTTGCTACAAAATCTTTAAATACGAAGAACACGTCCGATTTATAAGTTATTAAATACGTCACACAATAATGTGTATATTGATTAATAAATACTACATAGTCGTTTTTATTATCAATAGTTGAGGGCGTAATGGGACCGCATACATCCGAATGAATTACAAATATTTTTGTGTTTTTCAAATTTTAGTCTTGATTGATTTCCGTTAATACACGCCTCACATAATTTACTACTATTTACTTGTGATTTTTTTTATAAGTTCACTTCAAACAAGCCATCTCGTTTAATTTCTAAGAATTTTCCAACACTTATATGTCCCAACCTCTCATGCCACAAGCGATACTCTGCATCATTTGATATTGCAGATGTATATACTTTACTATTTAAAGTAAATTTAACAGTCGGTACATTATACTCACGTACTCCTTCAAATACCAAGTTACCGTTCTTGATTACTTTAATGCCATCCTTATTAAACTCGAAGGACCTTCTAGCATCTATGATCTTCTTTACGGATAGAAAATTGTGCGGGATTTCCTTACAATACAACACGTGCAATGTAATATTGCTTCCAGAATTGTTAAGTTTAACTTGTCCTTTTGCAGTAGCATAAACAAATTCTCCACGCTTTGCAATCTCAATAGCCACGTTTAAATTTAAATTTTCATACTAAGAAAATAAATTAATATTATTCACTAGGTGATCTGATGCCCCCGAATCTAATATAAAATTCACTTCGTCTGGCTTTTTAGTGTAATTTACTAATTTCACCATAAATGCAAATGCGCATTTTTGCTGGGTTTCTACCTTCTGAGTCTGTCTTTCGCTAACTTCTGCATTCATCAGAAATGCAAACGCACGTTCTGGCTGTGTTTCTGTCGCCATCTGAGCCTGTCTCTCTCTAACATTATTTCCATCGGGAACATTCTGGTTTTCTGCCTGCCTTTTTAATAGAAAGCAATCTTTCTTTATATGACCCAATTTATTGCAATGAAAACATTTTAGTTTGGACTTATTCTTAAAAGGTTTCATCATAAATTTCATAGCTTTGTTTTTGTATGTATTTTTTCTAGACTCTCGATTGCCTATAGCTTGCAGCACTTTAGCACTTGGGTCTTTGTTATCTCCTTTTAACTTTATTTCGTGATCGAGTAGCCGTGTCTTAACAAAGTCTAATGTCAAATTGCTCTCAGAAAGAGTTTCTATAGCTGTTATTACTCCTTCATGGTAAGTCGAACGTGTATTAAGTAGGTGAGCAATTTTGTCCATTTCGTCCAACTTGGCTCCAGCCTCAACTAACTCAGTTATCAAATCATCAAATAAATGAAAATGGTTTACTAGCAGAGTATCACCTTTTAGTTTTAAAGAGAATAATTGCTTGCGTAGTGACAGTTGAGATGCCAAGCTTTTACGCTCATAAATAGTATCCAATTTTTCAAAAATCTGCTTTGCCGAATTTCCACTGTTGGCAAAACTTAAAAAAGATTTTTATTTTTTCTTTGTTTCTCCGTTTGCTTTGCGCTTCTTAGAATCACTTTTCGTTGCTTTACAGCTTTTACACTTATGTATATACAACCAAACCTTTTTTGTGTATTGTTATACGTTATACATACATATGTATGTATTTCGCAAAGCCGATATGTATTTGTATTCAATAAATACATATATTTAAATAAGAAAATTTACTTTTATTTATTACAATATTTCACCATATAATAATATTTCATATTACAATATTTCACCACCTAGTCGAAAATGTGACTGGGGCCATAACCTATTAAATTTAATATAATATAATACGTTTAAGTATGTATATTATAAGCCAGCCCATCAACCAAATAGTGAAACACTTTCCTTGTTCTAACTATTCAATAATAATTTTATTTAAGCAACTGATAGAACTGCACTGTCTCGTTGTATGCAAGCGAATGGGACGATTACTCTCTAAAATGCATGTAAGAGGCAACGATGACAGAGCGCGTTCTCTCTTACATGATCCTCCCAATCTCATCACTCTCCACTTACACGCATCTCTGCATAAGTTTGACTTTTGTATTTTCAACAATTTTGTATCACATTAGGCAGGGGCATCAGGAGATGGAGACGGCATCATAGGATTGTCAATTTTTTAACTTTGGTTTATCTTTAATTCTCTCACTGCGTCTAATTTGTTCTTGATTTTTATTTTCTTTTATCTTATCACCAGTTTCAGCCACTGGATCGGTATTCTCGAGATAAGTGACATTTTCATCTGTATTTTCATCAGACTTCGAATCCGTAGATTCACAAATTTCCTGCAATGGAAAATTCGACTCTTCATTCTCTTCAATTAGAGAATCACTGTATTGGTCAAAAACATCATGTTTTTCCAAAGAGTCATTTTCATTTAAAGTCACCGATTTCATGTTTATTTCATCCACCACTACATCTCTAGCTGTCATAAATTTTCTCGAGTTCTCATTCCACAACTTATAGCCATTTGGCTCATATCCGACAAGTATAGTTTTGATCGATTTCTCGTCAAATTTTCGCTTTCGCACTTTATTTAGTGCATATACTGTCGAGCCAAATATCTTTAGATATTTCAATACTGGCTTCTTTTTATGCCACATCTCAAATGGTGTTTTTCTTATATTTTTTAAAGCTCTACTTGGGGACCTGTTCATTAAATATGTTGCTGTCAAAACAGCTTCAACCCAAAAACTTTTATTTAGTTTAGTACAGTTTATCATAGAGCGAGCTTTTTCAGTGATTGTTCTGATCATCCGCTCTGCAATACCATTTAGTTGTGGGGTATGAGGAACCGTTAAATGATAGCTGATACCTTTTTCCACACAAAATTCACGCATTTCATTAGAGAGATATTCTCTTCCGTTATCGATATATAGATTAACCACTTTTAAATTGAAATGAGCCTCACTCTTTGCTACAAAATCTTTAAATACGAAGAACACGTCCGATTTATAAGTTATTAAATACGTCACACAATAATGTGTATATTGATTAATAAATACTACATAGTCGTTAATACACGCCTCACATAATTTACTACTATTTACTTGTGAGTTTTTTTATAAGTTCACTTCAAACAAGCCATCTCGTTTAATTTCTAAGAACTTCCCAACACTTATATGTCCCAACCTCTCATACCACAAGCGATACTCTGCATCATTTGATATTGCAGATGTATATACTTTACTATTTAAAGTAAATTTAACAGTCGGTACATTATACTCACGTACTCCAAGTTACTCAAATACTCAAATACCAAGTTACCCTTCTTGATTACTTTAATGCCATCCTTATTAAACTCTAAGGACCTTCTAGCATCTATGATCTTCTTTACGGATAGAAAATTGTGCGGGATTTCCTTACAATACAAAACGTGTAATGTAATGTTGCTTCCAGAATTGTTAAGTTTAACTTGTCCTTTTGCAGTAGCATAAACAAGTTCTCCACGCTTTGCAATCTCAATAGCCACGTTTAAATTTAAATTTTCATACTAAGAAAATAAATTAATATTATTCACTAGGTGATCTGATGCCCCCGAATCTAATATAAAATTTACTTCGTCTGGCTTCATAGTGTAATTTACTAAGTTCACCATAAATGGAAATGCGCATTTTTGCTGGGTTTCTACCTTCTGAGTCTGTCTTTCGCTAACTTCTGCATTTACCAGAAATGCAAACGCACGTTCTGGCTGTGTTTCTGTCGCCATCTGAGCCTGTCTCTCTCTAACATTATTTCCATCGGGAACATTCTGGTTTTCTGCCTGCCTTTTTAATAGAAAGCAATCTTTCTTTATATGACCCAATTTATTGCAATGAAAACATTTTAGTTTGGACTTATTCTTAAAAGGTTTCATCATAAATTTCATAGCTTTGTTTTTGTATGTATTTTTTCTAGACTCTCGATTGCCTATAGCTTGCAGCACTTTAGCACTTGGGTCTTTGTTATCTCCTTTTAACTTTATTTCGTGATCGAGTAGCCGTGTCTTAACAAAGTCTAATGTCAAATTGCTCTCAGAAAGAGTTTCTATAGCTGTTATTACTCCTTCATGGTAAGTCGAACGTGTATTAAGTAGGTGGGCAATTTTATCCATTTCGTCCAACTTGGCTCCAGCCTCAACTAACTCAGTTATCAAATCATTAAATAAATGAAAATGGTTTACTAGCAGAGTATCACCTTTTAGTTTTAAAGAGAATAATTGCTTGCGTAGTGACAGTTGAGATGCCAAGCTTTTACGCTCATAAATAGTATCCAATTTTTCAAAAATCTGCTTTGCCGAATTTCCACTGTTGGCAAAACTTAAAAAAGATTTTTATTTTTTCTTTGTTTCTCCGTTTGCTTTGCGCTTCTTAGAATCACTTTTCGTTGCTTTACAGCTTTTACACTTATGTATATACAACCAAACCTTTTTTGTGTATTGTTATACGTTATACATACATATGTATGTATTTCGCAAAGCCGATATGTATTTGTATTCAATAAATACATATATTTAAATAAGAAAATTTACTTTTATTTATTACAATATTTCACCATATAATAATATTTCATATTACAATATTTCACCACCTAGTCGAAAATGTGACTGGGGCCATAACCTATTAAATTTAATATAATATAATACGTTTAAGTATGTATATTATAAGCCAGCCCATCAACCAAATAGTGAAACACTTTCCTTGTTCTAACTATTCAATAATAATTTTATTTAAGCAACTGATAGAACTGCACTGTCTCGTTGTATGCAAGCGAATGGGACGATTACTCTCTAAAATGCATGTAAGAGGCAACGATGACAGAGCGCGTTCTCTCTTACATGATCCTCCCAATCTCATCACTCTCCACATACACGCATCTCTGCATAAGTTTGACTTTTGTATTTTCAACAATTTTGTATCACATTAGTGATCCTTATTAAGGCAGGGGCATCAGGAGATGGAGACGGCATCATAGGATTGTCAATTTTTTAACTTTGGTTTATCTTTAATTCTCTCACTGCGTCTAATTTGTTCTTGATTTTTATTTTCTTTTATTTTATCACCAGTTTCAGCCACTGGATCGGTATTCTCGAGATAAGTGACATTTTCATCTGTATTTTGATCAGACTTCGAATCCGTAGATTCACAAATTTCCTGCAATGGAAAATTCGACTCTTCATTCTCTTCAATTAGAGAATCACTGTATTGGTCAAAAACATCATGTTTTTCCAAAGAGTCATTTTCATTTAAAGTCACCGATTTCATGTTTATTTCATCCACCACTACATCTCTAGCTGTCATAAATTTTCTCGAGTTCTCATTCCACAACTTATAGCCATTTGGCTCATATCCGACAAGTATAGTTTTGATCGATTTCTCGTCAAATTTTCGCTTTCGCACTTTATTTAGTGCATATACTGTCGAGCCAAATATCTTTAGATATTTCAATACTGGCTTCTTTTTATGCCACATCTCAAATGGTGTTTTTCTTATATTTTTTAAAGCTCTACTTGGGGACCTGTTCATTAAATATGTTGCTGTCAAAACAGCTTCAACCCAAAAACTTTTATTTAGTTTAGTACAGTTTATCATAGAGCGAGCTTTTTCAGTGATTGTTCTGATCATCCGCTCTGCAATACCATTTAGTTGTGGGGTATGAGGAACCGTTAAATGATAGCTGATACCTTTTTCCACACAAAATTCACGCATTTCATTAGAGAGATATTCTCTTCCGTTATCGATATATAGATTAACCACTTTTAAATTGAAATGAGCCTCACTCTTTGCTACAAAATCTTTAAATACGAAGAACACGTCCGATTTATAAGTTATTAAATACGTCACACAATAATGTGTATATTGATTAATAAATACTACATAGTCGTTAATACACGCCTCACATAATTTACTACTATTTACTTGTGAGTTTTTTTATAAGTTCACTTCAAACAAGCCATCTCGTTTAATTTCTAAGAACTTCCCAACACTTATATGTCCCAACCTCTCATACCACAAGCGATACTCTGCATCATTTGATATTGCAGATGTATATACTTTACTATTTAAAGTAAATTTAACAGTCGGTACATTATACTCACGTATTAATGCCATCCTTATTAAACTCGAAGGACCTTCTAGCATCTATGATCTTCTTTACGGATAGAAAATTGTGCGGGATTTCCTTACAATACAACACGTGTAATGTAATGTTGCTTCCAGAATTGTTAAGTTTAACTTGTCCTTTTGCAGTAGCATAAACAAATTCTTCACGCTTTGCAATCTCAATAGCCACGTTTAAATTTAAATGTTCATACTAAGAAAATAAATTAATATTATTCACTAGGTGATCTGATGCCCCCGAATCTAATATAAAATTTACTTCGTCTGGCTTTTTAGTGTAATTTACTAATTTCACCATAAATGCAAATGCGCATTTTTGCTGGGTTTCTACCTTCTGAGTCTGTCTTTCGCTAACTTTTGCATTCATCAGAAATGCAAACGCACGTTCTGGCTGTGTTTCTGTCGCCATCTGAGCCTGTCTCTCTCTAACATTATTTCCATCGGGAACATTCTGGTTTTCTGCCTGCCTTTTTAATAGAAAGCAATCTTTCTTTATATGACCCAATTTATTGCAATGAAAACATTTTAGTTTGGACTTATTCTTAAAAGGTTTCATCATAAACTTCATAGCTTTGTTTTTGTATGTATTTTCCCTAGACTCTCGATTGCTTATAGCTTGCAGCACTTTAGCACTTGGGTCTTTGTTAATTCCTTTTAACTTTATTTCATGATCGAGTAGCCGTGTCTTAACAAAGTCTAATGTCAAATTGCTCTCAGTAAGAGTTTCTATAGCTGTTATTACTCCTTCATGGTAAGTCGAACGTGTATTAAGTAGGTGAGCAATTTTGTCCATTTCGTCCAACTTGGCTCCAGCCTCAACTAACTCAGTTATCAAATCATCAAATAAATGAAAATGGTTTACTAGCAGAGTATCACCTTTTAGTTTTAAAGAGAATAATTGCTTGCGTAGTGACAGTTGAGATGCCAAGCTTTTACGCTCATAAATAGTATCCAATTTTTCAAAAATCTGCTTTGCCGAATTTCCACTGTTGGCAAAACTTAAAAAAGAATCACTCAAATATTCTTTTATGATCCCCTTTGCATTTCTTTCTGCCCGTTTTACTTCCTCGCTTACTTCTGTTTGTTCTTTCTCAATTACATTTAACAAATCATTTTCCTCTAACAGTGCCCTTACTCGGAACTTCCAAATTGAATATTTTTCACCGTTAAACGGCTTTATATTCCTCTTTCCTTTATCCATGTCTTTTTTTTTACTTATGATCACGCGTCGTTGCGATGATAAAACTAACTGTTCTTATTTTTTCTTTGTTTCTCCGTTTGCTTTGCGCTTCTTAGAATCACTTTTCGTTGCTTTACTGCTTTTACACTTATGTATGTATATACAACCAAACCTTTTTTGTGTATTGTTATACGTTATACATACATATGTATGTATTTCGGAAAGCCGATATGTATTTGTATTCAATAAATACATATATTTAAATAAGAAAATTCACTTTTATTTATTTTAATTATTCTTATTTGCACAATTAAAATATTTCACCACCTCGTCGAAAATGTGACTGGGCCCATAACCTATTAAATTTAATATAATATAATACGTTTAAGTATGTATATTATTAGCCAGCCCATCAACCAAATAGTGAAACACTTTCCTTGTTCTAACTATTCAATAATAATTTTATTTAAGCAACTGATAGAACTGCACTGTCTCGTTGTATGCATGCGAATGGGACGATTACTCTCTAAAATGCATGTAAAAGGCAACGATGACAGAGCGCGTTCTCTCTTACATGATCCTCCCAATCTCATCACTCTCCACTTACACGCATCTCTGCATAAGTTTGACTTTTGTATTTTCAACAATTTTGTATCACATTAGGCAGGGGCATCAGGAGATGGAGACGGCATCATAGGATTGTCAATTTTTTAACTTTGGTTTATCTTTAATTCTCTCACTGCGTCTAATTTGTTCTTGATTTTTATTTTGTTTTATCTTATCACCAGTTTCAGCCACTAGATCGGTATTCTCGAGATAAGTTTTCATCTGGATTTTCATCAGACTTCAAATCCGTAGATTCACAAATTTCCTGCAATGGAAAATTCGACTCTTCATTCTCTTCAATTAGAGAATCACCAAAGACCCTAGAATAACAAGATGCGTAACGCCATACGATTTTATGGCAGACGATTTTTTGGCCGTGGCTCTAGAGGTGGCTCCAGGCTCTGGAATTTTTGTTAGTGAGCGAGAGAGCGGAGAGCGCTACAGCGAACAGCTCTTTTCAACGCACAAAGTGATAGCAGACAACTGTATGTGTGCACACGTATGCTCATGCATTGTAAATTTGACAAAATATGCCCTTCACCTTAGAAGTTCTTTGACTTTAAATCTATATTATTTTTGATCAATTGGCATGCGAAAAATTCTTGTTTTGCATTGCTTTAACGTTATTATTATTTGAAAATAGATTAGAAATATCCAAATCTATGTACATATTATCACAAAAATAAATTTCAAAAATGACTTTATATAAGAATATTTGTCATTAGAGTATTCATCTTGGGGCGTGTGAAAAATTAATAAGGCAATGATTGTTGAGTGCTTGTGTCCGCACTTCGTGCCTCAAGATATGAACAAAGCAAATACACTAGAATAATTCTAGTGTCTTTGATATTACTTTTGCAATAAACAGTTATCATATTTAATTATTTAGTATATTTATTAAATCATTTGACTTAATATGATGTAACATTAACATTAAAAGTGTTGAGAGACAAAATAGAATTAAACATAAATATAAATGTGTAAACGGTAGCTAATTCGAGCGCGATTTTAACAAACAAATTTAAAAAGCTTTAAAATTTAATAGTCAGGGCGCGAATTTTTAAAAATTTTTTTATTTTATCATATTGCTAGCAAATTGGGAAAAAAAACTACCCTAATATGTACCATGTAAATTCGTTTCTTCGATCAGAATTGATTTCGGCCCGAAAATCGTATTCTAGCACAACACGCACACTTATACGCGTTCTCGTCTCTTGTTTTTACTCACACAAGCAAGCAAAATATATTTTAAGATTTCTTACGCTCTCAGCGGGAGTGAGCGGAAAAAGAGTAATTTTGGCCGTCACCAAAAATGTGGCTGCATAGTGCCAAACCAATGTATGGCCGTTACGCATCTTGTTATTCTAGTGTCTTTGGAATCACTGTATTGGTCAAAAACATGATGTTTTTCCAAAGAGTCATTTTCATTTAAAGTCACCGATTTCATGTTTATTTCATCCAACACTACATCTCTAGCTGTCATAAATTTTCTCGAGTTCTCATTCCACAACTTATAGCCATTTGGCTCATATCCGACAAGTATAGTTTTGATCGATTTCTCGTCAAATTTTCGCTTTCGCACTTTATTTAGTGCATATACTGTCGAGCCAAATATCTTTAGATATTTCAATACTGGCTTCTTTTTATGCCACATCTCAAATGGTGTTTTTCTTATATTTTTTAAAGCTCTACTTGGGGACCTGTTCATTAAATATGTTGCTGTCAAAACAGCTTCAACCCAAAAACTTTTATTTAGTTTAGTACAGTTTATCATAGAGCGAGCTTTTTCAGTGATACCTTTTTCCACACAAAATTCACGCATTTCATTAGAGAGATATTCTCTTCCGTTATCGATATATAGAATTATCACTTTTAAATTGAAATGAGCCTCACTCTTTGCTACAAAATCTATAAAAACGAAGAACACGTCCGATTTATAAGTTATTAAATACGTCACACAATAATGTGTATATTGATTAATAAATACCACATAATCGTTTTTTTTCACCATAAATGCAAATGCGCATTTTTGCTGGGTTTCTACCTTCTGAGTCTGTCTTTCGCTAACTTCTGCATTCATCAGAAATGCAAACGCACGTTCTGGCTGTGTTTCTGTCGCCATCTGAGCCTGTCTCTCTCTAACATTATTTCCATCGGGAACATTCTGGTTTTTTGACTGCCTTTTTAATAGAAAGCAATCTTTCATTATATGACCCAATTTACTGCAATGAAAACATTTTAGTTTTGACTTATTCTTAAAAGGTTTCATCAAAAATTTCAAAGCTTTGTTTTGGGATGTATTTCCCCAAACTCCCGATTGCCAAAGCTGCAGCCACTTCAGCACTTGGGTTTTTGTTAATCCTTTTACCTTTATTTCATGATCGAGTACCCGTGTCTTACAAAAGTCTAATGTCAAATTGCTCTCAGTAAGAGTTTCTATAGCTGTTATTACTCCCTCATGGTAAGTCGAAAGTGTATTAAGTAGGTGAGCAATTTTGTCCATTTCGTCCAACTGGGCTCCAGCCTCAACTAACTCAGTTATCAAATCATCAAATAAATGAAAATGGTTTACTAGCAGAGTATCACCTTTTAGTTTAAAAGAGAATAATTGCTTGCGTAATGACAGTTGAGATGCCAAGCTTTTACGCTCATAAATAGTATCCAATTTTTCAAAAATCTGCTTTGCCGAATTTCCACTGTTGGCAAAACTTAAAAAAGAATCACTCAAATATTCTTTTATGATCCCCTTTGCATTTCTTTCTGCCCGTTTTACTTCCTCGCTTACTTCTGTTTGTTCTTTCTCAATTACATTTAACAAATCATTTTCCTCTAACAGTGCCCTAACTCGGAACTTCCAAATTGAATATTTTTCACCGTTAAACGGCTTTATATTCCTCTTTCCTTTATCCATGTCTTTTTTTTTACTTATGATCAACCGTCGTTGCGATGATAAAACTAACTGTTCTTATTTTTTCTTTGTTTCTCCGTTTGCTTTGCGCTTCTTAGAATCACTTTTCGTTGCTTTACTGCTTTTACACTTATGTATATACAACCAAACCTTTTTTG